>NC_045543.1:135342851-135400351 GCF_009769535.1 Thamnophis elegans | reverse complement strand
GGCGGCTCACAAAAGACAAGGGAGAGGGGGGAATGAGACAAAGACAACATATTAAAAACAAAACCAACATTCACAATTTTCATGGAGGTAGATGCTTCTCAGCTCCCCCAGCCTGCCTGGAACAGCAGGGACTTGGTGGCTTTGCGGAAGGCCGGGAGGGTTAGTAAGGGTCCGGATCTCAACAGGGAGCTCATTCCAGAGGGCCGGAGCTGCAACAGAGAAGGCTCTCCCCCGGGGAGTCGCCAGCCGACATTGGCTGGCAGATGGAATCCGGAGGAGACCCAACCTGTGCGATCTAATTGGTCTGAGGGAGGTAATCGGCAGGAGGCGGTCCTGTATTAGCAGTTTTCATGCAATTACCAGGATTACGCATATATTTTGTCCATAGTAGACCTGATGGGCAGTCTACTAGGGATGCACCCACACATGCATACATCTGCGCAGGTGTTTGCATAATGTACATCCTCATGTATCCATGCTTTTTAGAACAAACAATATTAATAGAACATGCCACCTTTATGCATTCATATATGTGAATAGGAATCTGAAATTGGATCTTTCTAATCAGATCAGGCATATCAACTAGCACACACTACACCCATTGTAATGATCGCAGCCCAATGGAATAAGTGTGAGTTTGTGGGTTTAACACAAGAAATCGCCTTGTCCAGTGGTGAGATTCAATTTTTTTTACTACCGGTTCTGTGGGTGTGCTTTGTGGGCGTGGCAGGGGAAGGATACTACTTATCAGAATAAGAGAATACCAGAGTTCGAATGGTCCTTGGAGATCTTCTACTGCAACCCCCTGCTCAAGGTTGTCCAATCTCTTCTTAAAAATCCTCCAATGGTGGAGCACCCACAACTTCTGGAGGCAAGTTGTTCCACTGATTAATTGTTCTCACTGTCAGGAAATTTCTCCTTGGTTCTAGGTTGCTTCTCTCCTTGATTAGTTTCCACCCATTGCTTTTTGTTCTGTCTTTAGGTACTTTGGAGAATAGGTTTGACCTCCTCTTCTTTGGGGCAGCCCTTTAGACATTAGGATTAGATAGATATTAGAATTATTTGTATTTGTATTTGTATTTTATTATTTGTATGCCGCCCTTCTCCGGGAGGACTCAGGGCGGCGAACAATTCAAGGGGGGAAAAAGGGGGAACATAAAAAGACAAAATACAAATAATAAAAGTAGACAACAGTCGCACAACCATACATGTCGAGAGGGGAGGGAACTCATCACCCCCAGGCCTGCCGGCACAGCCAGGTTTTAACGGCTTTTCGGAAGGCCTGGAGAGAGGTGAGGGTCCGAATCCCTGCGGGGAGTTCATTCCAGAGGGCCGGAGCTGCCACAGAGAAGGCCCTCCCCCAGGTAATAGCCAGGTGGCATTGGCTGGTAGATTGCACCCGGAGGAGGCCAACCCTGTGAGATCTAATGGGTCTGTGGGAGGTAATTGGCAGCAGGCGGTCTCTCAAGTACCCAGATCCAATACCATGAAGGGCTTTATAAGTTACGACTAGCACCTTGAAGCGTATCCGGAGACTGATCGGTAACCAGTGCAGCTCACGGAGGATAGGTGTAACGTGGGTGTACCGAGGTGCACCCACAATCGCTCGCTCGGCTGCGTTCTGGATGAGTTGAAGTCTCCGAATACTCTTCAAGGGCTGCCCCATGTAGAGAATTAGATAGATATTGGAATCAGATAGATATTAGATGGCCAGATAAAGTATTCAATTCAAATTTTGGTTGTTATTCATTTTAGCACTGTTCCTGCATATTTCCAGAATCAAGTAGTTTTTACATTCTGTCTTCCTAAGGAAGTTATTAATCCTTAATGCAATTATAGGTTTTTGTTGTTGTTGTTGTTGTTGTTGAATAGCCAGTTCGTTACAGAACAGGATGCTTAATTGGGAGTGCCTGGCCCAAGTTTTCATACATGGCTTCCGTATTTAAGAGAAAATTTGGAACGGTCTATTCCTGGTCCAGCATTTTAACCAGTATTGTGCTCCAGACTGGCTAGAGCAATAAACAAAAGATTAGTTTTCTAAAATAGAGATTTATGATAGTATGAACAGATTTTATTCCAATGCAAAGTTGAATATGAATGATGGCTCTTTTCCTTCCCCAAAATGATTAAATTCACATGCACAAAGTTTCTCTATCATATTATGAGATAATTATTGTAATTAGCGACTTAATTTGAATCTAGAAGCAATTTTCTTTTCTTCTTTTCCTCTCCCTCCCTTCCTTTCTCTCTCTTTTCTTGGAAAACTAAATTAATTCCCTCGGAAACTGATGAGAATTTTTCAAACTGGAAATAAATGTCAGTAATAAATCAAGAGATAAGGGAGTGGGAGAGATTATTCTGCAATTAAAGTTTACAAATTAATTCCATTTCAAATCCTTGGAGCTTAATGCCAAAAAAAAAAAAAAATTTACAAAACACAAAAGCCAGTAGCTAAATCTGCACAGGAAGTCTGTTTGGATTAAAACAAGTACAACAGAAAGGGCTCTGGAAACACACAGACAGTAATCAATATTGATCTGCCTATTAACAATCCAAGAGATTTCAATGCTACTTTTTTTTTCTCTCAAATTGACATTTATATTAAACAAAAGCATCAAACCTGTAACAATAGCTGAATTGGAATCTGGACAGGTGACTGGGAAGTAGATGAGCATACTTGCAGTTTTACCCCAATGAATATAAATTTCATTAGCTGATAATTAAAAGGAAATTATACAGACATTACATTCACCGCCAATAGCATAAGTGATGAAGCTATATGGTGCCACAATTTTGGTTCCCTTATTGCTGTTCTCCCCATTGCTCTTTTTTTTTTTGTCATTTTGGTTACCAAAGCAACCAAATATAAATAATGAACTTTGTTGCTCTAAAAATGAAGTATTGATGTGTTGGTAGGTTGTTAAGGCTTAGTGCTGTGGCATAAAACAATAATGTTAAACATTATTAGTTTTTTTAATTATGCCAGTTAATTAGAATTGCTCCTGTTAATTGCCTGCGATTCATCTCTGGTTTTTTTTTCAAGGTGGAAGAACTTTTGGGGTGTGTGCCCCCTCCCAATCTTAAACATTTGATATTTTACATACATTGCATGCAACTTTTCTTTCTGCATCGCTCTCATACAAATGTGTACATTTGTGTAAGAGAGAGAGAGAGAGAGAGAGGGAGAGAGGGAGGGAGGGGGAGGGAGGGGGGAGGGAGGGAGGGAGGGAGGGAGAGAGAGAGAGAGAGAGAGAGAAAGAGAGAGAGAGAGAGAGAGAGAGAGAGATGGTTTGGCGAAATGAACTCTCAATTACACTCAAAACACTGAAGCTGGGCTGTGAATCCCACAGGGTCCACACAGGGGTGTCAAAATCTACAAGATAATTGTGTGACATTGCAATTAAAGGCCTGTCTGTTTTGGATACAAAGCAGTGGTGAGATTCAATTTCTTTTTCTATTGGTTCTGTGGGCGTGGCTTGGTGGGTGTGGCATGGTGGGCGTGGCAGGGGAAGGTTATTGCAAAATCCCCATTTCCTCCCAATCAGCTGGGACTTGGGAGGCAGAGAATAGTTGGGGGCGGGGCCAGTCAGAGGTGGTAGTTCCCGGTTCTCCAAACTACTCAAAATTTCCACTACCGGTTCTCCAGAACTGGTCAGAACCTGCTGAATACCACCTCTGATACAAAGCACATGCAAAACTGATTGATTGATTGATGGATGGATGGATGGATGGATATTGCAAAAAGAACATAGGATAACAGAGTTGGAAGGGACCTTGGAGGTCTTCAAGTCCAGCTCCCAGTGATGGGATTCAGGCAGTTTGTAACACTTCGGGAGAACCGGTTGTTACCTTTCTGAGCAGTTTGGCAAACTGGCTGTTAGAAGAAATCATTAGGGCAGAGAACTAGTTGTTAAATTACTTGAATCCTACCACTGAGGACACCCTATATCCGAGATGGCGAACCTATGGCACGCGTGCCACAGGTGGCATGCGGAGCCATTTGTCAGGGCACGCGAGGCGTTGCCTTGTCAGCTGGCCAGTGCGCAAGTCACTTTGGGATTGCTCGTAGGGTCCCTTTTAGTCCTCCAGAGGCTTCAAGGAAGCCTCCTGAAGGTCCCTGAAGCCTCCGGAGGGCTTAAACCGACCCTCGAGCAAACCGGAAGTTACTTCCGGTTTGCTTGTAGGATTGCTTTTTGCCCTTTGGAGGCTTTAGGGAAGCCTCCTGAAGGTCCCTGTAGCCTCTGGAGGGCCTCCAGGGGGGCGGGGGAGGCTGTTTTCACCCTCCCCAGGCTCCTATAAAGCATCTGGAGCCTGGGGAGGGTGAAAAAAGCATGCAAAAATGGGGGGGAGCACCTCTCATGCATGCATGCACACTGGGGGGGGGTGTTGCACGTTGCATTATGGGTGCGGCACACCCGCATACGACCCCCCTGAGCTCCCCCCTTATGGCACACGAGCCAAAAAAGGTTCACCTTCGCTCCCCTATACCATTTTAGACAAATGACTCTCGAGTTTCTTCTTTAAAGACTCCAGTGATGGACAACCATAACTTCTGAAGCCATTATTAACACATTCTACTGGTTAATTGTTAAATGTTGGCACTTTTTCTCATGCAATGTTCAGCCCCAATGTTGCTACAGAAACTTTCTCTTGATGACACTGTCTTTTAAAAGTTGCTTCTCTTTTAAGTTAGTGCAATGTGAACAGTGAATGCACAACCTCTATCTGTGTTTGTTTCACGTCCTAGTGGCAGAGGCTTTTGCCCTGATGTCAGAGGGAAGACAACGGAAGTCACCTGTCCTATACTGGGAAAGTGTAAAGGGAGATCTGACCTACCAGTGGCTCCCATTTTATACAACTGGGCAATCCTTATGTGTATTCTGATATGTTATTATTAAACATATGCGTGACATATTTAGGTGATTTTTATCTACGTAATATGCAAATTTTAGTGGGTTGATTTCTGACTCTCTGCTTTTGGCACTGTAATTTGACAATTCAATAGATTATCTGTCAGTCAGGTATATATTACATTTTCTATAAAAATGTACATAGTTTTCACTGCATTTCTTTACAAAAATTGCTGTATGTGTGCATACACACACATGAACTTTAACAAAAAAAAGCAATTAAAAATACAATATAATCTGTGTCAGTATATAAATAATATATGTATATTGGGTGTATATGATCTGTGTATATATAGATAATCTAAATAGATACATAGATGATCTGTGTCTCTTTGTGTGGGTGTATACACACACACACAAACCCACACAAACCTGATCTATATACAGGTAGTTCTTGACCTACAGTAGTTCATTTAATGACTGTTCAAAGTTACAACTGCACTGCGACATATAACCATGTTTCATTCTTACAACTGCTGCAGCATTCCCCATGATCATGTGATCAAAATTCAGACAATTGGCAGCTGACTCATATTTATGACGGTTGAAGTATCCCGGGCTCATGTGATCAACTTTTGTGATCTTCTGGCGAGCAAAATCAATGGGGAAGCCAGATTCACTTAACAGCCGTGTTATTAACTTAACAACTGTAGTGATTCACTTAACAACTGTGGCAAGAAAGATGGTAAAATGGGCAAAACTTAAACACTTAATGAATATTTCATTTAGCAACAGACATGGGCTCAATTGTGGTCGTAAGTCGAGGACTACCTATATCTATTTAATTGTTGATTGAAGCTGGTTTGCTAAATACATGCATTTCAGTAGTGGGTTGCATGTACCTTCACTGTTGGTTTGCTGATCGTGCACACGCACATTCCGTTTGTGCATGCACCTGACTTGCACTGAGTGCGCATGCGTAATCCACTATCCCTGCAACAGCCGCCTGATTGTCGGAGCTCACGCAGGTGCTGCACACTGTGTGTAATTTGCCTTTTGCCATAAAAACAGGTATAGAGCATGGGTGGATGGGTGGGGCAAAAGAGCCACCGTACCAGTTCGCTCTCAGCTGCTCCGGGTCAAACCAAGCCGAACTGGCAGAAACCCTCCTCTGATACACTTATGTGTGTATCTATACCTTAGGAGGGGTATATGATTGGCTTTTGTTACAAGATGCGTCCAAAGAAAAGATTTGTGGCTGCTACGATCTAATAAATGGAACTGAATCTCTATTTCATTCAGTCAGTTGGTTTCAAACAAAGATTCGATTGACTTGTCATTCAAACAGGGTCTGGACTGGTACAGATGCCATGCAGTCCTGGCAAGGAAAGGAATTTTGCAGGAGAGGAGACGGGACTCAGTCCAGCCTGACAAAAGATGGGTGGCGTTGCCTCTCCCGAAGTGGATGAACTACAATTCCCAGCATGCCTCAAGATTGGCCAACCTGGCTGAGCTCCGATCTTGATCTCTGTACCCCAAGGAAAAGATTATTAGCTCCATTTGCACCTGGACAGCAAATGAATCCCATGGCTTCATCAATCATAAAACAGCGATTAGTAGGCAATGATCCGTCAATAATGAAATAGCTTCAGTAATTAGTACTAATATACCACACGCTTATATTGATTGAAATGCACGCGTGTAGCTGAACACTAATGAATTTAGAAATGCGCGGAGATATCGACAAACCCCCCACAGCTTTGGGGCAAAGGCAGTTATATTAGCACAGGGTTGCAACCTTCTATATTGCGTTGATATTTGCAGAGCATAGCTAGGAATAGTCTACAACGGATTGATAAAGCTACAGAAAGTATCAGAAAAAAGAACTCACAGCTTTCCAGCGCAGGGGTGGGTTGCTGCCAATTTTACTACTGGTTTGCAACTCCCATGCTCACGAGACGCACAACATGCGCACCTGCACTGTTTAATGTTAATCGTTCTCTGCGCATGCACAGAACAATTTACAGTGAACTGTGCACGGGCAGTCACTTAAAACCAAAATGGTGGTGGCCCAGCGGCAACGAGGGAACCGGATCGGGGACGTGGCAGGCCTGGGTCGCTGCCATTTCTGTGGCAAAATTAATCTATTAGTAATTTAGGAAGAACGACAGAATGAAGGCACAGATTTCAGAGACTGGCCCCAATTCCACGCTGGTCTCTTCCGCAGCATTCTCCCATGCTCTTGATGCATTCACACATGATTATAATACAGGCAGTCCCTGACTTACAAAAGTTACAATGGCACTGAAAAATGTGACTTATGACCGTTTCTCACAGTTACGACCTTGGCCGCATCTGTTCTGACCCAGGCTTCACAAAAATCACGAAGCAGACTCCTTGTCCCGACAAAACCCCTTTTTTTATGAAGCTAATGTGAATTCCTCTCACTCACATCCAGCAAAGTCCTGGACCAGGGGTGGGTTTCAACCGGTTCGTGGCGGTCCCTGCGAACCGGTTGGTCGGCGAACCCGGAAGTAAGTAACTTCCGGGAACGGCGACTGGCCCACTCGCCCGCCCGTGCTCCTTACCCGGTTTTGACGAGTTCTGCGCTTCCACGCATGCGCAGGATGCATACAGCACCTGTGCGATCCTCCAGGAGGAGCTGGAGCATCGCACAGACGCTAGTACGCATGCGTGCGCCGCGCGCGTGCACAAGGACGCCGCCGGCCCCGTTCCAACCGAACCAGTTGGAACGGGGCGAGAAACCCACCCCTGCGGGAAACAATCTTTCAAGGGTGAGTTTATAGTCACAGACCTTATCAGGCTTGGAGAGCTGCCAGGACGATATCTTCCAAATGCTACAAGAAAATATTTGGCCAGGAGTCTCTGATATTCTGTTTCTTTTTTTCCCTTCAAACATTTTTACTAATTTATTAAATATTATCAAATACAAAACATAAAAGTAAATAGAGGAACATTAAGGAAAGAGAGGAAAGGAGAAAGAGAAGTGAGGAAGGGTAGGAAAAAGAAAAGAAAAAGAAGCATGGACTTCCAACTGTCTCTGTTGCAATGGAATAAGACATTAACATCAAATCACAGCTTTTTGTTTTTCCATAATAATATGAACAAGTCATTTCTATAAAGATCTATCAATCTAATCTATAAAACCCAAAGTCAAAGTTATATTCTTTTCCATGTCAAGCATGAAATTCAGAAGTGGTTTCCATGTGGAAACCAAATTATTTGTGTTCCAGGGGTGGGTTCTTGCCAATTCTAACCTCTTGTATAGAAGAGGTTCCACAAATCTACCATGCCATTTAGAACCAGTTCCAGCTCCCTCCCCCTGCCCGTCCACACATCATCAAGATGAAGAGCGAGAGGAGGAATTCTGGGAGTTGAAGTCCACAAGTCTTAAAGCCGTCAAGTTTGAAGAGCCGAGGTGGCACAGTGGTTAAATGCAGCACTGCAGGCTACTTCAGCTGACTGCAGTTCAGCAGTTTGGCTGTTCAAATCCCACCAGGCTCAAGGTTGACTCAGCCTTCCATCCTTCCGAGGTGGGTAAAATGAGGACCCAGATTGTTGTTGGGGGCAATATGCTGACTCTGTAAACCGCTTAGAGAGGGCTGAAAGCCCTATGAAGCGGTATATAAGCTTAACTATTGCTACTATTGCTATTGCTATAACTCCCCTGGGGTTTTTCTTTCTAAAGGGTTAGGGGTACAAGGGTCTTGTAACTTGACAGTTTTACAACTTGTGTGCTTCAAATGCCAGAGTTTCTGAGCCAACATTTGGTTGCTAAGCAAGAGCATTGTTAAGTGAGTTTCACCACATTTTACAGGTTGGCCACTCCCACTCAGTCACATGGCTGGCAAGCCACTCCCACCCAGTCACATGGCTGGCAAGCCACTCCCACTCGGTCACATGGCCAACAAGCCACTCCCACAAAGCAGGCCACACCTACAGAAGAGGTTCTAAAAAAATTTGAAATCCACCACTGTTGTGTTCTATCCTTGAATCAAAGCAGGGGTGGGATTCAGACAGTTTGGATCAGTTCGGGTGAACTGAATGCTAATTTTACATCTGGTTTGCCGAACTAGCAGTTGCAAGGACTGACTGGCTCTGCCCACCCTACTCTGCCCCTCCCAGGAGTCTCCACGCGGACCATTTTGGATGCAAGATAAGTGCAGGATCCACAGACAAAGGGTCTGAAAGGGTGAAAAATAAGTCTCCTGAAATTTCCAGAAGTCTGGAAACAGGCCTGTTTCTGGCCTTTGGAGGGCCTTCAGAACCTGGGGAAGGTAGTTTTTACCCTCTTGGAGGTTGAAGGAAGACCTCGGGAGCCTGGGGAGGGCAAAAATGCCCCCCTGCTATGGTGCAGGAGGCCGAGTAGCCCACACCCACCATGGCCATTTCATCCAACTCCGTCAGTTTCTGCGACCATTCATCCATGGTAGGTATCAAAGTGTCTTTCCATTTTTGCACACTTAACAAATGCTGTGTCAGCATTCCAAGTATCATGTAGAATTAAACCAGAGTCTGAGGCAAAACGATCCTTAAAGTTCCAATTTAATAAAGCAGACAACTTAGCACATTGCTGTGGAAATCCCAATTCTGGATGTTACATCAGATTTCCACCCAGTTCAAAGTTCATGACCTTGTCCCCACACGAACAATCCATCACATGGCCCAATCTTCTTCTTCCACGCTGACGTCTCCACCCAGCTGCTTCCGGTCAGGTGTAAAAGTGCGGAGACAAAAGATGACCTTGGTCTTCTAGAAAAGAATGACAACAATACATTCCGCAATCTTACTCCTGTCTATTCCCCCCTCCCATCAACTATACTAATGAAACAGCATAATGAAATAAGAGAAAGTGTGGCAGGCCAAAATTCTAAAAGGAATATAATTGCAAGCCTGACATGCTATTTCTTAACAACAGAAGTGTTGGGCTCAACTGCGGTCGTAAGTTGAGGATTACCTGCATAACTGAATCTGAAAAAAGTATCTCTATCGAGGCGCCCTTAGAATCTCGGCCTTTTCCCAATGTTCTCTGGTCTATTAATTAATTCCTCAATACCACTGTCATGATACCACTCCTCCGCTAAGCACCTGTGCAAAGAATAGACCTACCGTAGCACCAAACAAAATGCAAACAGACATTGTTTATAACACATAATCTTTGGGTACAGCTTGCCACGACTTTAGGTGACAAATGTTTGGTTCAACTAGATGTGTCAGAAATAACTGTGCATTAGCAGGTTGATTAACCAGCTATTTCAAGGCTAAATTTAACTGTCTATTGTTGCTTACAGAAAATTCTTGATGGGGATGAAAGATTATTCAGCTTTGATACGAGTTCGGTGGCTTTGTCGCTTTAAGATTTATCTCCCACCCTCCCAACCTTACCCCAGGCTACATATTTCTTTTCAGACAACAAATGAAGGGATTGTAAAGGAGGTTTAAGATGCAAGAGTTGCTATTAGCTCCTGATTTGCTTTGGAAATTTCAAAGCTTTGGCAGCGCTCAGTCCAAGAATAACACACAGAGATAAAAGAATTCCTTTGGCCTTGTTTGAAATCCCCCCTTCAATTTCTAAACCTTTTATTCCCCTGGAAAAGAAGCTGTGATTTTTTTTTTTTACCTTATGATCAACATGCTTGGAACTTTCCTTCTCCTCTATATATTTGCATTTCTGAGCTTGTTGTTGCGGTTGTCGTTGCTGTTGTGAAGTGACTGAGAATACCAATCTCTCTACACCAATGACTGCGTGTCTAAGGGTCCCTCTGCTAAAATACTGAAGTCTGCAGAAGATGCAGCAGTCACTGGTCTCATTCAATGATGAGTCTGCATATAGACAGGAGGTCAAACAGCTAGTCTTATGCAGAAGTGGTATTCAGTCGGTTCGGGCTGGTTTGCCCAAACCGATAGTGGAAATTGCAGGTGGGTCTGCCCACCCACCCTGGCTCTATGCCGTCCTATTTAGGCACATTTTTGAGGCTAGGCGCATGTGCGGAAGGCATGTGTGAGAGCAAAGTGCATACACAGAAGGCCGGGCACATGTGTGAAAGGGGACATGCATCCGCAAACTAGTGGTAACAGAATGTGGAACCCAATGCCAGTCCTATGGTTTAGCTGGAACAATCTGGAGCTGAACATGCTGATAATTGTAGAGATGAGAATGAATTCTAGGAAAAGCCCACCTATTCTATAACAGGGTCCCCAACCTATGGGCCACGGCCCACTATTGGGTCATGGGCTAATTGCCACTGGGCCACATGTGTGCTGGCTGGAGCATGCACATCTGTCCATGTGCATGGCCCCATTCACACGAGCATTGTCATGGATACTTGTGGCTCCACTTGCATGAGGATCGTCGTGGACGGTCGCGGCTGCAGTCACGCTAGCATCATTGCAGGCACTTGCGACCCCACTCACATGCACCATGTCACCATGAACATTGCAGATACTCACATGAATATGTGCACACACACATGTGCCTGCCCCTCCCACAAAATCATCCCCTCTTCCCCTGTCCCCCTGCTCCGGGCTGTGGTCTACGGTTGGAGAACTCTGCTCTACTACTTCTTATTATATTTGACAGCAGAGTATCAGCAGTAAGTTCTATGTTCTCCCAAGATTTGGAATGGATACCTAGCATTAGAAGGAGTTCCTGCAGATTTTAATCTGGTAGTCATTGCCAACTATAGGGGGTGGTCAGTTGTGAGTTTCGGCTCGCGTTGCAACCAGTACACTGCAACGGGAGCCAGGCGTGCACCATGGGCATGTGTGCTGTGCACACATGCACACCCACTGCCTGCGATGCTCCAGCTGCTCGGCAGAGCATCGTGCCAGCGCTGTATGCTGCGTGCATGTGCACAGATGGCCTGTTTCCTTGAAATACAGGAAAGGAATGAGGGTGGGCGGGCAAGCCCTCCAAAGCTCCGTTCTGGTACGGTGGCTGCTGCTTCCGGCAGGCACTGGTACGGTCATACCGGGGCATATCGCCTGCAACCCATCACTGGGGACAGTGCTCATTTCTGTTTCAAGGCCATTGAGTCAACACTGTCAGAAGATATTTTGGGAGATAACAGAGTTGGATGGAACCTTGGACAGTTAGAACAATTAATCTTGCCTCCAGAAGTTGTGAATGTTCCAACACTGGAAGTTTTAAGAAGATGTTGGATAGCCATTTGTCTGAAGTGGTGTAGGGTTTCCTGCCTAAGCCGGGGGTTGGACTAGAAGACCTCCAAGGTCCCTTCCAACTCTGTGATTCTAAACCCTAAAATCACATCAATTTGAAAGTTAAACAAGCCTCAGGATTATTTCGGAAGAAAACACTGCTGCGCTGCTGGCTTCTGTTACAAGTTGAGCAATCAGTTTTCTTTCATCATGTAACACTGAAAAGTAAATTTTTAGAATCACCGATTTAGGAGGGTAGAGATACATACATTTTTTGAATGTACCATCTCCTCTCATTTAAACACAACTCGTCATCCAATCCTGGGGATTATTTGCAAGCAATTGCCAGATTTGTATTCTGATCTCTCCTTCCACCCCCACCCTCCCCACCCCATAAACAAGAAGATGGTTTTCAGCCTCTTTTTTTATAATCTGGTTGATTGGCAAATTTGACTGAGAGGAAGTATAATCATGGCTGATTTTGCTTGTTGCTGACTCAAAGGATGCATCAAGGCGTACAAGTAATCCATTTATGCCCATTCTTGAAATATTTTTTAAAATAAAAATATCCTTAGCTTTCCTTTTATTGTGCATTAGTATTTACATTACAAAGGTCCTGCGTTTCTCTACATTTGGTGTTATAGACAGAACATCAGAGTCTTTACAAGTGGGTTGAAAAGTTTCCTATACGCTACAAGCAATTATTTCAGGATACTAGAAAAAAAGATCTAAGAAATTGCAACTTTACTTCTCTGTTCTGAAGAAGCTTTGGATTTTGGTTTCGGCAGCAGCATCCAATGTCATCTAGCAGATAGATAAAGATTTCAAATATCATTTCAAAGATATTTAAATGCGGCCATGGATATTCAAAGATGAGAGTATGACACCCACTGGAAAACTAAAAATGTTGAGAATCTCTTAAACTAACTTTTTTGGATCCTGGACATTGGACTAAGAGCACAGTGGCTCAGTGGCTAAGACGCTGAGCTTTCAGTCAGAAAGGTTGGCAGTTCAGTGGTTCGAATCCCTAGCGCCACGTATTGGAGTGAGCTCCTGTTACTTGTCCCAGCTTCTGCCAACCTAGCAGTTTGAAAGCATGTAAAATACAAGTAGAAAAATAGGGACCACTTTGGTGGGAAGGTAACAGCATAATATGTGCTTTCAGCATTTAATCATGCTGGCCACATGACCACGAAGATGTCTTTGGACAGCGCTGGCTCTTTGGTTTTGAAACAGACATGAGCACCGCCCCCTAGAGTTGGGAATGACATATGTGTGAGGGGAAGCTTTACCTTTACTTATTTTCATTCATTCATTTATTCTCATACGAAAGCCATTATTGTTTGATGAAGCTGAAAGGTTGCAGTTTCAATTTTAGGACATGAAGTACAGTGACTCAGGGGCTTAAAGATGCTAGAAATGGCCTCTGCTCCAGTGGTTCAAGTCCTAGCACTGTATGGCAGGATAACATCCAGTCACTCACCTTGGCTTCTGTCCACCTAACAGTTCGGAAACATGTTCTATGTGAGTAGATTAATAGGTACCACTTTGGTGGGGAGATGAGTTTGTGTTCTATGCAGGCAGCCTGATTCCTGCTGGCTCTGAACCTTCCCGGCTGCAATGCTCATTTGCTTGGTGGCTCGGGGGGGGGGGAGCCTTGGATGACCCTGTGGGAAGAGCAGCTCATCTTTCTTTCTGGTGCAAAACTAACTCACCCTTTTGTGACACACCATGGAAGTGTGTTCCTGAAGAACTGATAAACAAGCAGCTGAACTACTACTTGGCAATAGCAGTTTAATTTGCTTATGTAATGATGCTGTACATTAATAATAATATTAATTTTAGGGTTCATTATAAACCCTTAAATTAATATTATTATTAGCGTATGGGTTACAGTTTTTAAATTAAATTTTAAAAAAAGCAAACACAGTTCTAGGCTGCATAAACAGAGGGATAGAATCAAGATCACATGAAGTGTTAATACCATCTTATAATACCTTGGAAAGGCCACACCTGGAATACGGCATCCAGTTTTGGTTGCCACGATATAAAAAAGATGTGGAGACTCTAGAAAGAGTGCAGAGAAGAGCAACAAAGATGATTAGGGGACTGGAGGCCAAAACCTATGAAGAACGGTTGCAAGAACTGGGTATGTCTAGTTTAATGAAAAGAAGGACTAGGGGAGACATGATAGCGGTGTTCCAATATCTCAGGGGTTGCCATAAAGAAGAGGGAGTCAAACTATTCTCCAAAGCACCTGAGGGCAGAACAAGAAGCAATGGGTGAAAATTAATCAAGGAGAGAAGCAATCTAGAACTAAGGAGAAATTTCCTGACAGTTAGAACAATTAATCAGTGGAACAACTTGCCTCCAGAAGTTGTGAGTGCTCCAACACTGGAAGTTTTTAAGAAGATGTTGAATAACCATTTGTCTGAAATGGTATAGGGTTTCCTGTCTAGGCAGGGGGTTGGACTAGAAGACCTCCAAGGTCCCTTCCAACTCTGTTATTCTATTCTATTTTATTTTATTCTATTCTATTCTATTTGCATTCCACATCACCATAAAACCAAAAATAGAGCGTTTTTTTTAGGTGACACTCTATTTGCCAAGTGTTGGGTCAGTGATCAGGTACTCAACAATTGATTCCTTGTATCCAGTGACAACAAGCACTCCACCAAATAAAGGCACTTTAAGCTTTATTACTAGCTCAAGCAAACAGATTTAAAAGCATGACCTAAAAAGCAAGATGAAACCTAAATCTCTTACAAGCTGCCAGGAGCTCCTTAACAATGATTGCAGAGATACCCCAGGAGTGGTCAGTTCCCACAGTACACAATACTAGATTCTACGCAGAAGCTCCCCACAAACCATAAGGGTTTTCTTAAAACCTGGCACCAGGATTTCATGACCCTGCTAAAGTCGTGAGACTGCAAGATCTTACTTTGGGTGCCACATAGTAACTCTGGCACGGGAGCTGCAAATCTAAGACTTCCAAAGTGAGCAGAGCTTAGCAGCTAAATGAAGGTTCCTTCCCTTCTCCTTTATTCAGTAAACAAGAGGTTTTTTTTTTAAAAAAAAAGGCAGGTGAGCTCAGAATTAGCTATAAACTTCTAGATTCTTCTTAATGTGAACGAGAAATCAAGATATGTCACCACACTCCTCAGAATAACAATCATCTTCCTCATTGCCACTGAACACTCAAAAACCCACCCCCAGGATATGGGAAGAACAAATCCTACACAATATAGATCACACATCAATTCAGGCTAATTTATCTCAATTTCTTCTCTGTGTTTTTTTTCCTCCTGCTGTTCAAGATACAATAATTGCTGTTTTGATTTAACGGAGTCTACTGCTCAAAGGAGAAATACTCATTATTCAAAAATCCAAGGTGTGTCAAATATCATAATTACCCTTCCAGCAGACATCCTTGATTTTATATGAATATATCTACTAAACCGTCACTCAATTTGATTAAGCGTGTTGTGGGAACCCAGGCTCAGTCTGTAGCTAAAATTCAATGTCTATGGAGACTCTCAGTCATCCAGGTCATGGTTGTCCCAAAGGTGCTTTTTTTCAAGAGGCATCTGGACTTTCTGGTTTTTCTTTGAAGACATTTCACTTCTCATCCAAGAAGCTTCTTCAGCTTTGACTGGATGGTGGGGAATGGAAGGATTTATACTCCTTGCAGACAGCTGGTCATTTACATTCTTTCAGTGAGTTGTTAAGGTCACCTGGAGGTTTATCTGTGTCATCAGGGTCACCTGAGTGGTGCAAATGGGTGCGGAGCCTTCTTGGAACTATTGAAAGGACTGTGTTGTAGACTGGAGATAGATGATGTCATATCCCTCCCCCTCTGTTGAGAGACGGCTGCTTAATTTTGACATAGATGGCCTCTTTAACCCCACTTTCAAACAAGTGGTCCTCTCTGTCCAAAATGTGGATTTTGCTATCTTCAAAAGAGTCTTTTAAATGCAGATGGACTATTAAATCTAATCGTGATGTGTTTGTTTTCCTATGTTGTGCCATGCATTTATGAAGCGGTTGTTTTGTTTCCCCAATGTACAGATCTGCACATGGCTCGCCGCATTGTACTGCATATATCACATTGCTCAATTTACGTCTGGTGGTTTTTTTTATCCTTGGGGTTGACAAGCTTCTGCCTTAGTGTATTCTTGGGTTTGAAGTGTGCACATATGTTACGTTGGCTGAAGATCCTCTTGAGCTTTTCCAATATGCCTGCAACGTATGGAATGACAACAATGCATTATTGTCTCATTTATTGTCTCCAAGAAATATAAATCCTTCCATTCCCCACCACCCAGTCAGAGCTGAAGAAGTTTCTTGGATGAGAAGCTAAACGTTTTCAAAGTAAAACCAAAAAAGTCATCTTTGGGACTAAAATTCAATGGTTGAGTCTCTTGGATACCTCCAGCAACTGAGAGGAGGAGTAGCAACTAGAGAGAGATTCTTTTCAATAGCAAGAGCACTTAGACTTATATACTGCTTCACAATGCTTTATAGCTAAATGATTTACAGTCAGCCTATTGCCCCCAACAATCTGAGTCCTCATTTTACCCACCTCAGAAGGATCTAAGGCTGAGTCAGTCTTGAGCCAGTCAGGATCGAACTGTTGAAAGGCAGTGGCAATCAGCAGAATTAGCTACCATACTGCATTCTAACCACTGAGCCACCTCGACTCTTATCTTTTCAATAGGATTCTAGTCAAATCTTGCTTTGGAAAGCCGCAAACAAACAAACTTAAGCAACAAGATGGCGCTATGTCAAAGCGTGTGTGTGTGTGTGTGTGTGTGAAGTGGGGGGGGGTTTGAAGTAAAAGAAAGGTGAACCTTTTCTTGCTTGGCAATCAAGCAAGGACTAAAGGGTCAGCTGTTAAATTTCTGTAAGCTTTTTTGCTTTGAAAGACACAGGAACAGAGCCAACTCTTGTTACAAATCTTTTTGTGTGTGTGTGTGAAGAGCAACAGCAGCTGGATTGGGATAAAGGACTTGATGAAACTCACCCAGAAGAGCTAGAGCTTAGGAGGAAAATCTTGGCAGAATTACTACTTCTCCAACCTGAGATTCAGACTGGGAAGAAAGGACACAGTCAACAAGTCCGCAGGAGAACTTCTGACTTTGGGATGAAAAAAAGCGGAATGGGACAACTTGACACAGCCAACTCGCTGCGGCCAACTCACCCCAGCCAACTAGCCGCAGGACAACTCGAGACAATTTAAGAAAGAGCCGAGGTGGCGCAGTGGTTAGAGTGCAGCACTGCAGGCTACTTCAGCTGACTGCAGTTCTGCAGTTCTGTAGTTCGGCTGTTTAAATCTCACCGGCTCAAGGTTGACTCAGCCTTCCATCCTTCCGAGGTGGGTAAAATGAGGACCCGGATTGTTGGGGGCAATATGCTGACTCTGTAAACCGCTTAGAGAGGGCTGAAAGCCCTATGAAGCGGTATATAAGTCTAACTGCTATTGCTATTGCTAATTCAATTTAATTATTTCAACTAAATAAACAACCCTTTTAACATTTGTCATTCACATTTCATTCTGTCCCTCCTTTTGCCTCCTTTCTTTGATTCTATTCCACCATTTATTCGATATTACTGTAATTCTTGTCCTACAGCGAGTTGGCTCTAAGAAGTTGGCTATGGTGAGTTGGCCGTGGCGAATTGCCATAGTCCAGGGGAATAAAACTCGATTTCATTGAGGGCTGCATTAGGGTTGCATTTGACTTCAGAGGGTCAGTGTGTGTACAGCTGGGGAGGGGGTGTGGCTGGGGGCGTGGCCATGGTGGGCATTTGATACAGGCTCAAGATGCATTTTTCCCCTTTCTTTCTTTCCTCAGTTCTTTACTATAACCATTTTCCTATCTCTTCTACCAGATATTATAGGAAAACATTTATTACTTATGCTTCATATTCCACAAAACTTCTTATTTCTAAATTTATACCAGTGGTGGGTTTCAAATTTTTTTAGAACCTCTTCTGTAGGTGTGGCCTGCTTTATGGGAGTGGCTTGCCAGCCATGTGACTGGGTGGGAGTGGCTTGGCAGTCATGTGACTGGGTGGGCGTGGCCAACTTGTAAAATGTGGTGAAACTCACTTAACAATGCTCTTGCTTAGCAACCAAAATGTTGGCTCAGAAACTCTGGCATTTGAAGCACGCAAGTCTTAAAGCTGTTAAGTTACAAGACCCTTGCACCCCTAACCCTTTAGGGAAAAAAGCCAGGGATGTTCAAACTTGACAGCTTTAAAACTTTAAGGTTTAGATAGGACTCTTAGAGGTGGGTGGGACAATTGGTGAGCCAGCCAATCAGTGAGCAGCGGGCGGGACAAGCATGGTGCCGACGGGCAGGAGGAGAGAGCTGGAACCGGTTCTAAATGGCACTATAGATTTGTGAAACCTCTTCTATGGTAGAGGTTAGAACTGGCAGGAATCCACCCCTGATTTATACCCTATTGTTTAGTAGTAAATTGCTTTTCCAGACACTATTGTATTTTTATTACTCAACTAATAATAAAAATACAATAGCATAATAACATGATAATACTAGATTTAACAAAAGAGGTAAATTTCCAGGATAGTAAATAGAAATGGATGTCAATTATAGATTGTTGATTGTAGATTAAATAGACATACTAGTATGTAAAATCTGGCATTAAACTGTAGTATTAACATAGGATGTTGCTTGCTTTTTATCCAAATCAGGCATTTACCTGAGGCCATATAATTGTAATCCAGTCCAATCTAGTCCTCCTGCAGCACATTGCCAGCCAAAAAGGGGCACACAGAAGCCCCACATGGCCCATTTTTGGCTGACGGAGTGCTGTTGGAGGCCGGGGAGACTGAAAATGGGCTATGCTGGAACCAAATGTACCCCCCACAGTCCATATTGCCTGTCAGAGACACAATGGGCTGGTCATTTGATATTTCCAGGCCGGCCCCGCAAGCCAGATTTAAGCACCTCGTGGGTCGGATCCGGCACATGGGCCTTGAGTTTGACACCCCTGCCATAGATCTTGAAAGAAGGGATAGATATTTAGGAAGGCTACTGTATCTTGTGGCCTATTCACCAGCAGTCCATTTCTTTTAATTAGGCCAGCAACCACAATTCATTCTAAACAATGCTATTTCATCTTGGAGAAGATCAGGATCTTCTGGAATATAAAAGCCTCTAAGCTCATTTAAATGCTGGAGCAACATCAATATTACCCCCTACCTGGATTCCTCTGTGCCATAAACCCAATCATTGCTGTGACCTTCAAAATAACTTCTTTCTAATTGAATTTTGACAGCTCTTGGTGTCCGACTCACTAAACCTTGCTTCAGGTATTGTCACATCTGTTTTGCTTTGAATCTGGAGCCCGTTAGAATATTCATGACTGGGAGAGACATGATAACAAGGTCAGCCAATAAATAGGCATAGCAGCAAGGTCAGCCAATGTGAGCTGAAACAGCTAGGGGCCAGGGCGTGGTTTAGCGTGCAACCTTCTGAGTCTGTGCAAAGAATTGAAACAGGAACTTAAGACTCTGTCTGCTCTGAACTCTGAAATGAAACTAACTGTGCTCTCCTGCTTGTGTTCTGCTTGTAACTTCTACCACGTTGAAAGAATCTACTATTGGTTATTATGTATATAAAGACAATAATTAATCCAGATGAATCAGTT
The DNA here is from genome assembly GCF_009769535.1 of Thamnophis elegans. Lineage (NCBI taxonomy): Eukaryota > Metazoa > Chordata > Lepidosauria > Squamata > Natricidae > Thamnophis > Thamnophis elegans. The sequence continues at coordinate 135,380,648 of NC_045543.1, read as the reverse complement.
GTCTGTGTGTGCTTTCTGGATTTGATTTTTCTGCAACAAACCGATAAAGCCCTATTTTAAACACACTCTTGCTCAATGATTTAGCATCTTGAGAGGCCGCCTGCTGCCAATTACCTCCAATAGACCGATTAGATCCCACAGATTAGGCCTCCTCCGAATTCCATCCGCCGGCCAATGCCGACTGGCGACTACCTGGAGGAGAACCTTCTCTGTGGCTGCTCCGACCCTCTGGAACGAGCTCCCCGTGGAGATTCAAACCCTCACCACCCTCCAGGCCTTCCGCAAAGCCCTTAAAACCTGGCTGTTCCGACAGGCCTGGGGCTAAAGAGTTTTTGCCCCCCTTCTCGAATGGTATGGTTGTTGTGTGTTTTAAAATTTTGTATTGTTATGTCTTGTCTTTTTATCCCCCTGTCTGTACCCCCTTTCCTGATTGAATTGTGAGCCGCCCTGAGTCCCCTTCGGGGAAAAGGGCGGCATATAAATGTAATAAATCAAATCAATCAAATCAAATTTTCCATATTTTTCAGTGTATAAGACGCACTGGAGTATAAGACACACCAATATTTTGAAGAGGTAAATTTTAAAAAAGTTTTTGCACTCTGCTGGCCTCCCAAACCCTCTAGACACCTAATTTTTTGTGAAAAACAGGGCATGCAGAGAGTTTGAGAGGCCTGCAAAGTGCTCCTGGAGGCCAGGGGGGGGGAGGGGATAAGCAAAAAAAAAATCAGGGCATTTTTCACAAAAATGGGCCCATTTTTTTGCGAGAGAGAGAGGGGGGGGCATGCATAGCCTTTAGAAGGCTTGTAGAGTGCTCCTGGGGGCTGGGGGGCACAAACGAGCAAAAAAAATGGACTGTTTTTGCTTATTTTTGCCCTCCCCAGCCCCCAAGAGCACTTTGTAGGCCTCCCAAACCCTCTGCATGTCAATTTTTGTGAAGGGGGTGGGGTTTTGCAAAGCCAAAAATGCTGTATTCAGTGTATAAGATTCACCCAGATTTTCACCCTCTTTTTTGGGAGTAAAAGATGCGTCTTATACTCCGAAAAATATAGTAGTTCTTGTTTCGGTTCAAGATTTTCTGATTATGTTGTTTCTGGTACTAGTGTTTGAGATTCAAGACAGGGGAGTCCATCAACTAGACAAACAGCTTAAACATCTGAGTAGGAACTCTTTCGCTTCCTGTTAAGTTTGCTATTTTGCTCTACAGTTTTAAGATTCCGTCTTGTTACAACGCTGCTGCTTTTCTGGTAGCACCTTCTTCCACACATTGTATCTGCAATTTCTGTCTCTTTTTCTGTCAGTCTTTATACCTTTTTGTCTAAAAACAAAGAGAAACAAAGATCCTAATTATACCCACAGTGATTATTCTCTGAAGAAGTCCCCAGTAATTAAATTTTAAAGAAAGAAATTATTTAATGAGCTTTTTTTTTTTGCAGTTACAGCCAAGCAATACATATTCATGGAGATAGTGATTAAGATGAAATGGTTCTAATTTGTATGACTTGATAAAAGCCCTTACTTTACAACTGTATTTTTTTAATAATTGTGTAATTACACGGAGAAGGATCCCTGTAAATATCACTTGTTCCTGAGGAGAATGGAGGACGGAGATATATTTCTCCTCAAGACGTCACCGATCCTTCTTATATCAGTTAAAAAGCCAATACTTATCTTTGAATGTCACAAAAATATGCACACTGGGTTCAGAAATCCAGGTGCTGGTTGTTACTGGTACTTGACTGTTTTTATACTTGATAGTTGGCTTTTGGGAGAAAATGGCCACCTGCTTCTACAGTGCTATTTTTTTTTTATTTATTTTTTTTGCAGTCCTCAACACTTCCTCAACCTGATGCTCTCTTAGATGTATTAATACTGCAACTCCCAGAATTCCAACCTGGCTTTGATCTGGGATTCTGAGCACAATAATGCCAAAATCTGGAAATATAAATAGATGTCAGGCACAAAGCATCAAGACTGTACTTTAAGTTCCAGCACAAAAGATTTATTATTCAAGCTTGTACATAAGAATTTAGCCAACTAACAGTCAGCACTAAATTGGCAGGAAGGCAGAGGTGGTATTCAGCTGGTTCGGACCGGTTTGGGTGAACCGGTAGTGGTGACCTGCGGGTGTGCCCCCGCCTCCCCTCCTCTGCTCTACACCATCCTATTTAGCCACGTATTCGAAGCCACACACATACATGCAAGCTGCACGTATGAATAAAGCACATGTGCCAAAGGCTGTACACATGCATGGAAGACGCTCACACTCACAAAGCGAGCATGCCTGCGCAGGGCAAACCAGTGGTAAACTTCTGTGAAACCTACCTCTGCAGGAAGGTAAGGGTCAAAGGAGTTCAGGGAGGGCTGGATTTGGTTCACTTGCAGCAATGTTATGGCTCTTAACTAATGACACATTTAACTCCATCCCTCAGCTCTGCCTTTTCTTCTCCTACATCAGATTGGGGAAGGTATTTTCTTCTTAATCCCAGCTAAGCGTTGGTTCAATTTCCTTGTTGCATTTTTAAATCCATAGTATTATTGAATCCCCTTCCTCTTAGATTATAAATGTGTTGACTTTCCAAAATACATGTATGCAATATACTTCCGCATTTTGTTATTTGGGTTGTTTTTTAATCTTCTCCTTTCTCCTTTAATTTGCTGCCCTTTGGATTTGGGATATCAATTCCCAAAGTGCATTGCCAGCTTATCCTATCTAATGATAAGGCCGATTCTTGATGGAGATGGGTAGAGTGATAAAGTTAGGAAGCGGCCATTATTCAGCCTCATAGCCCAGCCTGACCATCTGCTTGGTGTTCACGCCACCAAGATCAATGCCCCAACTGTCCTAGGAGGATAACTTTAAAACTAAATTCTCAACCATCAGTAATATGTGCTTTTTCATTCCCAAAGTTGCTTCCTTAAATATCTCCCTGTTGAACTAAACAACAGCAAAAAATCTGGTTTTCGTAAGATATCTTGTCTAGTTGTTGAGATGTGATTTTAATCTCTTGGAAACAAGGAGGCTAAAAGTATTCTTAAAAATAAAAGGACTTGAATTGCAGAAAAGAAAGGGGGAGTGCAAAGAGCAAGAAGAGAAGATTGGTTAATAGATTAACTGAATATCATAGATGACCTGATGGTGCGTGGAGCATGTGCCTTCTTCATAGCAACCCTAATTTTAACCAGTACACAACCTTTTAAGCTTGATAACCTCCTTTTTAAGGCTGAGGTCACATCACAGGGGCTTTTACAAGGGAGCCAAGTTTTGCAAATTGGTATAAAGATCTCCTTGTAGGAGTGACCAGGCCTAAAACCTTCTGTTAATACATACCTAAGTATAGGGACGCAGTGGCTCAGTGGCTAAGACACTGAGCTTGTTGATCGGAAAGGTCAGCAGTTCAGTGATTCAAATCCCCAGTGTTGCGTAATGGAGTGAGCTCCTGTTACTTGTCCCAATTTCTGCCAACCTAGCAGTTCGAAAGCATGTAAAAATGCAAGTAGAAAAATAGGGACCACCTTTGGTGGGAAGGTAACAGTGTTTCGTGCCCCTTCGGCATTTAACCTTGACGACCACATGACCATGGAGACATCTTTGGACAGTGCTGTCTCTACGGCTTTGAAATGGAGATGAGCACCGCCTCCTAGAGTTGGGAATGACTAGCACATATGTGCAAGGAGAACCTTTATCTTTACCAAATCTAGATATGTGAAAACGCTCCTTGCTTCAATATGCTCCTTATCACTGCAGTTTCCTAAATGCTTTTCTGGGGTGCAGATAACAACACTTACAAACTATTGAGCTACACTGAATCACAATCCAGCATTCAGTAAACATTGACACTGTTTTTCAGTACAGTAGGGGAGGGGAGAATGAATGATGGAAGGAGGAAGGGAGGGAGGAAGGAAGGAAGGAAAAAAGGAAGGAAGGAAGGAAAAAGGAAGGAAGGAAGGAAAAAAGGAAGGAAGGAAGGGAATGTAATCATAAACTTTCTCAGCAGAAATATAGATAAAACCTGATACCAACAATTAAGAAAATGTATTCAATGAAAGGGAAATTACAGAAGCACAATTTTTTTTAAAAAATCTGCAACATTTGCAACATAAACTTTTTCAAACAATTCACATTTAAAATGTATTTTAAAATATATTTATTCAACAATTCACACCTTTTGCTGGTTATAATAATCCGAAAACTGTAAGGAATGTGATCTGGCATTACAAAAGTTGCCTTTTTTAGGTACTTCTGTGCTGATGATAGCTGGTTTGCAAGCATTTAATTTTTCTCCTGATGAAGACGAGTTAAGAAGGGAAGGGTTTTTTTTCCTACCATCTATGCTTCCCAATGCCTCTCTGAATTTTTTTTTTACTAGATCTACAAATTTACAAATTTCAGATAATTGTACAGATAAACCAATTAATAGTATTCTTTTAGGAGAGGTAGAGCAGAATTAGGGGGCAGAGTTAATCATGTCATCAGATTACAATCATTACATTTCCACAAAGGATCCAAGTCCAATCCCTCTTGAATTCTGGTCTAAATTGGCACCTTATATGGTGCCAATTTCATATTGAACTTTATTTTTTATATTTTTAATGAAGTTTTTTTTCATAAACATTTTTGAAAAACAGTGCATTGGCAGAGTATATTTTTTACAAGAAGCAAAAAAAGAGAAGAAGAAAAAGAGATTGATAGTAAACATAATAATGATGATGATGATGATGATGATGATGACGACGACGACGACGACGATTTAAAGCTGTTTGGTAAAACAAAAGCTGAACTGAATTTATTAATTGAAAGCACAAACGAATTTAGCCAAGATATTGGTATGCAGTTTGGAATTGACAAATGTGCAATAATGGCAACCAAAGCAGGCAAGATCATAGAAGATGATGGAATAGAACTTGAGAATGAAGAAATGATAAAGACAGTAAAACCAGAAGAAGGCTACAAGTACTTGGGGATTTTAGAGGCCTCTGACTTAATGCATAATAAAGTCAAGGAATTAACCTCAGCCAAGTACATTTGATGAATTCGCAAGATATTAAAGTCCAAACTGAGTGGAGGAAACATCATAAAAGCCATAAATATCTGGGTTATACCTGTAATTCGATGCTCTGCAGGAATAATTGACTGGACCCAGATGGAGTTGAACAATTTGGACAGAAAAACAAGGAAGTTTATGACAACGAATCATGCTTGAATGGAAAAGTCAAAGAGTCAACGCAAAAGGAATTCATCAGGAGGGTCCGCAAAATATTAAAATCAAAACTGAATCCTAGAAACATAATTAAAGCCATTAATACATGGGGCAGTCCCAGTGATATGCTACTCAGCTGGAATCATCAGCTGAACTCTAGCTGAACTAGAAAACTTTGACCGGAAAACACGCAAACTTTTGGATATGTACCATGCTTTACATCCATGAAGTGGCATCGACAGGTTGTACCTGCCAAGAAAATTAGGTGGCCGGGGGCTATTGCAAATCCATCAAACTGTAGAAGAAGAAAAACAAAGTTTGAATGATTATGTGAACCAAAGTACAGAAAAATTGCTGCAGGCTGTGAAAACGGAGAACAGCATAAAAACAACAGAAACAAAGGCAGAATATAAGGAAAAACAGCTGGATGACAGATTAAATAGATGGAAAACCAAAGCTTTGCATGGACAGCACTTGAAAAACATTGAAGGAAAATGTGATGACAACTTGACATGGACATGGCTTAAGATGATCAAGAAAGAAATGGAAGGTTTAATACTGGCTGCTCAAGAACAAGCACTACAAACTAATGCCATGAAAGTGAAGATACAAAAATCCACTGACAACCCAAACTGCTTACTTTGCAATAACAAAGTCAAAACTGTTTCACATTTAATATATGAATGCATCAAAATCCAACAAATTGATTACAAAGCTGAGTTGCTAAATTAATCCACTGATCATTATGTAAAAATATGATTTACCTATATCAAGAAAGTCATGGGAACATAAAGTGGAAAAAGTTATCAAAAATGAGACTTTGTGGGACTTTTGAATACAAACAGATCATCATTTGGAGCACAATACGCCAGATATCACGGTTGTAGAGGGCTGAAGTGTACAGTTTATTGATATCGCTGTTCCTGGAGATACCAGAGTTGAAGAAAAAGAACTAGAAAAAAATCATGAAATATTGCAACTTGGCCATCGAAACTACACAGCTATGGATGAAGCAGGTAACAGTGATACCCATTTTCATCAGGGCACTTGGCACCATGTCCAAGAATTTTACAAGATACATCAACAAATTGCAGCTTCCTTCAATAACACCAGAGGAGCTGCAAAAAACTGCACTACTCAGAACATATTATATTTTAAGAAGGTACTTGGTTGATACCTAGGACGCTAGCAGCAAACCGTATCAACCATTAGCATCAGTCACTGGTATTTGCAATGCATTTTTGAACGTTCAGTTGGCTGAGTTTTATGTTTAATGAATAAAGTATATAATAATATAAAATAAAAAATAAAACTAAATTTCTTACATTAGCTTATTTACATTTTTATCGATTACCATGTTTCAAGTTATATACATCGCTATTTCTCTTATTAACAATATTATACTTATAATCTTATTTTTCTAATTTCTATACTCTGGTTTCTCTTCAGATCGTATAAATCTTTTCCCATTTAATATTGAACTTCAGTTTACTAGTTAATGTCAGGGCCGAAGGATTGAAGCAATTAAGTTGCAATTCCAAAGATTTATTGCTCAAGTCGACACACAAGAATCTAGTCAACTAAAGTTCAGTTCTAAATTGGTCCCAGATGAGAGTCCATGGAATTCAAGAGGATTTGGATTTGAACCATTTTTGAGAATGTAATGATGCTAAGCTGATGACATATTTAACTTTGCCCCCAGCTCTGCCTGCTTTTCTTTTAGAGGACTAAATTAGAAGTTGGATTACATAGGATTCATCCTTGGGCAGATCAACAAATGTTTAACAACCATAAAGCCATCAGAAGACTCCTAACCAAAGATTCTTCTTAGTACCATTTGTGCCACATTGTTATTGAAAATCTAAGAGCTCAAAGACCCATGGCCAAAAGACAGAGGTGGTCAGTTCTGAGTTAAAAGCTATCGACCTGAAAACAGATGCTATTCTAATAAATTGCTATGTCCTTGGAGAAACCCCCAGGAATCTTTTTGAGACATGTCGAAAGCCTAAACCCACCACATGATAGATCTCATGGTTGGGAAACTAAGTTGACAAGCAGAAAATCTGTGTTTGAGACCTCAGCGCTGCCATGGGGTGGAGTGAATGCTCATTCTTTGTTCTAGCTCCTGCTAGAGAATAGAATAGAATAACAGAGTTGGAAGGGACCTGGGAGGTCTTCTAGTACAACCCCCTGCTTAGGCAGGAAACCCTACACCACTTCAGACAAATGGATATCCAACATCTTCTCAAAAACTTCCAGTGTTGGAGCATTCACAACTTCTGGAGACAAGTTGTTCCACTGATTAATTGTTCTAACTGTCAGAAAATTTCTCCTAGGTTCTAAGTTGATTCTCTCTTTGATTAGTTTCCACTCATTGCTTCTTGTCCTGCCTTCAGGTGCTTTGGAGAATAGCTTGACTCCCTCTTCTTTGTGGCAGCCCTGAGATATTGGAAGACTGCTATCATGTCTTTCTAGTCTTCTTTTCGTTAAAGTAGACATCCCCAGTTCCTGCAACCATTCTTCATGTGTTTTAGCCTCCAGTCCCCTAATCATCTTTGTTGCTCTTCTCTGCACTCTTTCTAGAGTCTCCAACTTTTTTTTTCATCGTGGCAACCAAAACTGGATGCAATATTCCAAATGTGGCCTTACCAAGGTATCATAAAGTGGTATTAACACTTCATGTGATCTTGATTCTATCCTTCTGTTTATGCAGTCTAGAACTGTGTGGGGTTTTTTGGCATCTGCAGCACAGTGATAGCTTATATTTAAATGGTTGTCTACTAGGATTCCAAGATCCCTCTCACAACTACTATTGAGCAAAGGACCACATATATTGTACCTGTGCACTTTGAGACATGAAGGGAGCCCCAGTCAGATGTCACCAGCTAATGTTTTCAACCCTGAAGTAACTCGATCCTTCCAATAGAAGTACGATATGATCAACTACATGGGCATTCTTTCAAATGTCCGTCCTAAATTTTGGATTCATGCCACACATCAGCTTCCCCCAAAGCAAGCTAAATTATCAGCTTTTGACTCATACATCTAGGATTTATCTATTAATTTTAAAGGGTGCTACAAACATGTGCTTCACAAATGCAATTTGACAAACAGAGTGTTGAATTGCATGTTTTCCGTGGATTCTTGCAATCCATTTATATCATATTTGGGAAGGGAGCTGTTACTCTTACCACTCATTCTCCCAATTACATATGCCCTGTGAATTCAGTGTTAAAAGTGGTAGTTTTCTCTGATTGAGATTCCTAAGCAGGCTTTAATAATAATAATACTGCTTTAATCTGCAGAGAGTAGATGGAATTTAAGTGATGTTACAGAAGGGATAATTAAAGAGGGGGAAAATATGTTAGGGCTGATTTTTCAAGCAAGGTTGCAGGTGATTTTCTGAATATCTATTTTGCCTTCTGTGCCATGATTGCATTTGGTAAATCCCTAGGTATGTTTTGAAAACATATTGTTCTCTTTTATTATATATAGTGAGAGATGAGGATAATCAAGTTGTGTAGCGACTTGCCTTCATTTTGCCTGTAGTGTAATACATTTAGGGTTTCCACAGAATTGCATTTAATTCTACTTGAAATTGACCAGTGAAGCCATTTGCCCCCACACAAAAACTTCTTTTTTTTTCCTTGCTGAAATACTTTTGCAACTTTTTCTGTCCCAGGTTGCCTGCAGAAAGTGTGTTGCAACCGGTGTCCAGCATATGAACGCTCACAGTGCGCGCATGCGTCCTTACCTCTTGCAACGTCTTCATGAGCCTCCATGACACCTGCGTTGTACAGGTGCCATGTGCTCTGTGCACATGTGTGGAAATGCTGAAGAGCTCAAATACAGGTAAGGAGCTCGAGCAGGCGGGCAGGCTCTCCAGAGTACCATACTAGAATGATACCCGGTGCTCCAGGCAGGCACTGGTACGCCCATACCGGGGCATACCGCCTGCAACCCACCACTGATCCAGGGAGCATCTTAAGTGCATTTCAAATTAGCTGATTTCCCATACAAAAAGGGAAGTACAAATCATCCTGACATGCTCAATGACAGAACAGGTGGCGCAGTGGTTAGGGTGCAGTACTGCAGGCCACTTCAACTGACTGTTATCTGCAGTTCAGCAGTTCTAATCTCACCGGCTCAAGGTTAACTCAGCCTTCCATCCTTCCGAGGTGGGTGAAATGAGGACCCGGATTGTTGGGGGCAATAGGCTGACTCTGTAAACCGCTTAGAGAGAGCTGAAAGCCCTATGAAGCGGTATATAAGTCTAACTGCTATTGCTATTGCTATTTTTCATCCCAGGTTCCATTTACTCCTTGAAAGAGTAAGGAACAGGAGAGCTCAAAGAATCAATCGCAAAAAATCCTAATATCCATGCAAGGCAAGTAAACTGAAGTCTATAACTTCCAATATTAAGATAAAAAGTAAAAAATTCAGCTGATTTTTGCTACTCTCAATGCCTTGGAAAAATCTTCTCCAATCAAGGCATCTTCCATTTCTGGAGAATCTCAACTATTTGAATCTTCAGCAATAACCAGAAAAGCCAGAAAACATATCTGGAGAGTGCTGTAGTTAGGGAAGCCTGATGTGAAGCCTACATTTTTATACCGACTAGCTGATAACCAGGTATTTATTTAGCCCAACCTCCTTCCATGAACGTCGCTGCAATTTCTAATGTTGTGTTTTTTCCCTTACCAGAGGGAGCCCCCATGTGGAGTACTGTGAATCCATTACTGTAGCAACTCCATAGCGCTGTACAGTAGAAGCCATTTTATGGCAGTATGGTAGAAGCTATTTTAAGGCCCAACATGCTATATCTTAACAGAACACACACACCGATGGGCATTAGGAGTGTCTTACCCCCACAGTATTTGTTTCCAGCGGGTAAGTAATCTGTGTACCTAGTTTTGTTGAAATTGCTCGAGGTGTTCCAGAGTTATGCTGGAACATACACACACACACACACAGCCATATATATATGTATTGTGTCACAACCCTTGGTATGTCCAAATATGGGAGGAAGCATACTGCTTCCTTTCTCTGTCTATCGGCTCACCCCAGGAGACTATCCAGACAGAAAGCCATTATTTTTACTGTTGCCTTTGCTACATTTGTGTTGCATTTGTGCTGATAAATAAATAAATAAATAAATAAATAAATAAAGCCACTAAGCCACAGGCTCTCCTCCTTTAGCAGCTAAGCCAGGGAAATAGGTATGTATTATGTCACAATCCCTGGTATGCCCAAATATGGGAGGAAGCATACTGCTGGTGGCTTAGTGGTTAACACAACTGCCTAATATGTAATACAGCACAGGTTCAAATCCCAGTAAGGATATGGCTAGCTGATGAGAGCTAAATAGCTTGAAATAGATCTATACTAGTCTCCCTTTATTTATTTATCAGCACAAATGTAAAACACACAGACACACAAACACATGTTGAGGTCTTATTGTAGAATGGCAATGCAGACCAACAGAAGGGAAGTTTGGAACCAATTTCCAGTGGAGGTAGTGGAACCATCAGTAACTGAGTTTAAACATGCTTGGGATAAACACATTCTATAAGCCAATGAAAATTAAAAATTAAAATAAAATAGATAAATAAATGATTTAAAGTAACAAATAGAGAAAATAAAAACAAACAAAAAAACTCAAAGGGCAAAGGTGATGGACCACTGGGTCTTTTTCTGCCCTCGGATTTCTATGTTTCTTTGACAATGCTTTAATTTTAATTGGTTCATAATTTCCCTTTGCTTTATTGAGTGACTATTTCCTTTTCTTCATTGTATTTATTGACAGGGGCTATGGATACAAATAGGGGATGTGGTGACTCAGTGGCTAAGACGCTGAGCTTGTTGATCAGATAACTAACTAACTAACTAACTAACTAACTAACTAACTAACTAACTAAACAAACAAACAAACAAACAAACAAACAAACAAATAAATAAATAAAGCAACCAAGCTTGGCCGTATCATCTAAGTAATGGCATAGAGTTTCATGCCTGAAGCAGGGAGTTGGACTAGAAGACCTCCAAGGTCCCTTCCAACTCTATTATTACTATTACTATTATTATTAATCAATGAATTAGGTGTCAACAGGTGTCACGTGTCATCGTCAAGAGGAAACCAATGAATTAAAAAAAATAAAAATAATGGGGATTGTAGCAATTTTTACAAGTTCAAATTCCAGACTTTATAAGGCTTTCCTAGTGATCTCGGGAACCATTCTGGAATTGTCAGTGCCAAATTTGAATGAATTAATTACATAGGAACTACATCAGCAAGGCCTGCATGAATACAAAATGTGATGAATCTTGTACGTGGAAAGCAATACTTTGGATAACGCTACGTGGAATGACTTTGTTTGAGTAAGAATTGTGCATACTCATGCAACCAAATAATTGAATGGTACTCCAGGGCTTATTGAGATGAGGGCGGCCAGCTCTGTAATTTGGGAAGTCAGAAGTGATCAGCTTTATAATGAACCGGATGTCTTTTAAGCCAAATGCAGTAACAGAATATGTTTGTTGAAGCATAACTTTATGTACAGACTCCATGACATTCGACATAAGCCCAGAGAGAATACAAATACCACACTAACGTTCGGAGTCATGTTTCTTACAGTTGGGTAAATGTTTTTGTTTTGTAGATCGTGTTTTATTGAATATTAGTTATTCTGAGTGATCCAATTAAGCAAAAACGAAGATAACACAAATAAATATAAATAGAGTCAACGGGCAAAATAGAAAGTCAATGAGTAGGAAGCCAAAACGCAAGTCAAATCAATACATCAATTGCCCCACTGTGATCACAGCAGAATAACAGAATTGGAAGGGACCTTTGAGGTCTTCTAGTCAACCCCCCCCTGCTCAGGCAGGAAACTCTATATCCTTTCACACAAATGGTTGTTTAATCTCTTCTTAAAAACTTCCAGTGTTGGAGCATCTACAACTTCTGGAGGCAAGTTGTTCCACTGATTTAATTGTTCTAACTGTCAGGAAATTTCTCCCTAGTTCCAAGTTGCTTCTCCCCTTGATTAATTTCTACCGATTGTTTCTTGTCCTACTTTCAGGTGCTTTGGAGAATAGGTTGATTCCCTGTTCTTTGTGGCAACCTCTGATATATTGGAACACTGCTATCATGCTCCCCTAGTTCTTGTTTTCACTAAAGTGTACATACCTAACTCCAGCAATCGTTCTTTATATGTTTTAACCTCCAGTCCCCTAATCATTTCCGTTGCTTTTCTCTGCACTTTTTCTAGATTCCCAACATCGTTTTTACATCCTGGCGAGCGAAACTGAATGCAGTATTCCACGTGTGGCCTTACCAAGGCATTATAAAGTGCTATTAACACTTCAGGTGATCTTGATTCTATCCTTCTGTTTATGCAGCCTAGAACTGTGTTGGCTTTTTTGGCAGCCATGTTTGAGTAGGTGGTATTCAGGGCTATGTTAAGAATTATAGGTAGTCCTTGACTTACAACCACAATTGAGACTAGAATTTCTATTACTAAGCAAGGCAATTGTTGAATCACACGCAATTTTATGACCTTTTTTGCTACAGTTGTTAAGCGAATCGCTGCAGTTGTTATGTGAATTGTGCAGTCATTAGGCAAATCTGGCTCCCCCCCCCCCATTGACTTTAGTTGTTGGAAGCTAGCTGGGAAGGTTGCAAATGGCCATCAGATTGGACAATGTGACAATGTGACACCTGGGAGGGGGGATTGCCATTTTTTTAATTAGGTGAAAACCACAGGAACTTTTAGAGTTGTGTTTCACCAGCTGTGCTGGTATGATGTATCAATAGGCATGTTCTTTGAGGAATCTACCTGCCTCGGAGTTCTGCTATCAATGCGTGCGTTACTGACAACTACCTGTATCACACATGTTGATTAGATTATGTCTTGAGAAATGATACATACACACATACACACACACACAAACACACACTATGTATTGTGTCGCTTAGTGGCTAATACAACTGTTTCATATGTAATACAGCCCAGGTTCAATTCCCAGCTGATGAGAGCTAAATAGCTTGAAATAGGTCTATACTAGTCTCCCTTTATTTATTTAATCAGCACAAATGCAAAACAAATGTAACAAAGGCAACATAAAAAATGGCTTTCTGCCTGGATGGCTCCTAAGGTGAGCCGAAAGATAGAAAAGGGAAGCAGTATGCTCCCTCCCATATTTGGGCATACCATGGGTTGTGACACAATACATTGTGGCTTAGGAAAGAGAGGGGAGGAGTGAGGGAGGGAGAGAGAGGGAGGGAGGGAGAGAGAGAGAGAGAGAGAGAAATGAAGGTTAGAGAAGCAATAGCAATAGCACTTAGACTTATACACCGCTCAGTGGTAGGATTCAATTTTTTTTTACTACCGGTTCTGTGGGCATGGCTTGGTGGGTGTGCCATGGTTTGGTGGACGTGGCAGGAGAAGGATACTGTAAAATCCCCATTCCCTCCTGATCAGCTGGGACTCAGGGAGCAGAGAATAGATGGTGGGGGGGGGGGCATTCAGAGGTGGTATTTACCAGTTCTCTGAACTACTCAAAATTTCTGCTACTGGTTCTCCAGAACTGGTCAGAACTTGCTGAATCAGCCTATTGCCCCCAACAATCTGGCTCTTCATTTTACCCACCTCGGAAGGATGGAAGAATGGGTCAACCTTGAGCCTGGCAAGATTTGATCTGCCAAACTGCTGGCAGCCGGTGATCAGCAGAAGTAGCTTGCAGCTGCACTCTAACCACTGCACCACTGCAGCTCATTTTTAAAGGATTTTTTTAAAGAATGCTAAAGCAGACTTTCAAGAGCTAAACTCAACTCTTGAAGCTGTGGTGACACATTGATACCATTTTGGGGAGTAAAGTTAATAAAATGGGTTGCCATTTCCTTCTTCCTAACTGGTGTGAAAGGCATGGCATAGAATCTCTACCACTGGAACAAAGCTGGCACTATGTGATAAATCTTTGGAAAACCCCTGGTAGTTATAACAGACAAAAGTTATAATATCTTTGGCTCATATATTTCCCCAATTTATTCAATTGAAGAAGGGTACCGAGCCAATGCCAAACAAGATTACTGGGTCTGAAAAGAAAAAGAAAAATCTATAAATGATTGTTATAAAAAGAAAACTAGTCCCCCTATTATAGTGGTTTATTCTTTCATTAGATCACAACAGAATATCTTTGACCAAATATTCCCCTTGAGACTGCTTTTGATGATTTATGGATACGTTTTCCCTCTTGTCTAGCAGCTGGGAAAGCAAGCATTTTCTCCCCAAAAGATAGGAATACGTGACATTCACCCCAACTCCATGGAATAAAGAACACATGAGCACACATTTGTACCCAACCCAGAAAACTATGCTTGCATTTTTTTTTGATTTATTAAGTCATTCTGCAAGCTACAATTTCAACATGAAAGAAATTGGCCAAGTGTGGAGAGGTATCCGAATGGATTTTATTCCAGGCACATCCAGTAAATCCTCATAAGCTTGTCCTTTGTTATGTCTTGGTAATATAGTAAACAGAGGGCTGTAAACCTTTCAGAATCAGGTTAACAGTTCAAGTAAAACAGAATTGGCAAAGGGTAAAATTGGAATTTATTGTTGCCAAAAATAAAAGACTTATCGCTCTTTCAAAATTCAGCTCCTGGAATTTCCAAACTGTAGTAACTCACATGTAGGCTTCTGTCTCTAAACTCATGTAATCCTCTTCTCAGCTCATTCATGGCTATTCTGAATCCAGGAACATCCAAATTGGTGGATTGTGTGAGGCTCGGGACAACATTAAAAAAAGGGACATGCTTCATTTCACAATTGTCATGTTCACTGATTCAAGGACTTGGTTCACAAAAAGTGCTTAATTAAAATATGGTTTTGTTTTGTAGGAAGTTATCACCCAGCCCTCTCCCAGAAAAATGAAATATCCTAGGAAATATTGAAAAGGCAGAATATTTCTCTGGATGTGAAAAGAAAGAAACACATTTTAAAAGACAGAATAGCTGCCTGTAGCTTCCTGCCCATCCCCACTTTGTCAATGGGCCATTAAGAAGGCCAAGCTAGTCCCTTTACACAATAAAGACTTCTCCACTTCAACTCCAGGGGGATGGGATTAAGGAACTTTACCCAACTCACCACATGGCATCTGAGAACTCAACCAAACCTGGATTCAAAACACAGCCTAGAGAGTTGTCCCTGCATGGCCCCATGGGAGTCTGACAACCAATCAGAATACATTTCTTACACAGGAACAGGAAACAGAGAGGTGGGACTGAACAGGTTATAAAAAGCCTAGCAAGCCCCTCCCTCAGCCCTTCTCTACTTCTCCACCAACATTGAAGCATGTGATCAACTTTTCTGTTCAGGACTCAAGCCATGTGGTCCTGTCCACCAATAAACCATCTTTCCAAGCAGCCTCCATGTCTCCAGTGTCTTTTTCCCCACTTGGAGCCGAACCCAGAAGGACATTTCTTTCATCAGTTTGATTTGGGGAGGGAGGTTTATGTCTGTGTATGAATCTGTCTTCAAGTCATACTTGACTCTTTACAACTGCCTGGATAAAGCCCTAGAAATAATTTGGTCTTGTCGTCTTCTTAGAATTGAGAAGGTGTGACTGGCCCAAGATCACTCGTCAACAAGGGACTAGAACTCATAGTCCCCTGGTTCTGGCCCAATGTCTTTAACCACTGCATTGATCTGGGAAAACTGATGTGCAAACTATGTGACACCCATTCCCCCTCCTCCTCTGTCTCCTCCTCCTCTGTCTCCTCCTCCTCTGTCTCCTCCTCTGTCTCCTCCTCTTCCTCCTCCTCCTCCTCCTCCTCCACCTCCACCTCCTCCTCCTCCTCTACTTCTACTTCTTCTTCTTCCATATCCGTCATCAGATGTTGGTGATCACGTTGGCAATCCTATTTTTATCAACAGCCATACAAAAAAGTGCTGTTGAGTTTTGTCCAAATTAGTCCCTTAGATTTTGAAGCCATGATGTTCTTCTTCTGCTTGGATCTTGTTTGCCTTCAATCTTTCCTTGGAGGATTAAGTGAAGTATGCCTTATTTTTCTGGGTGTCGCATCACATGTCCCTACCTTGGTTTATTATTTAACCATGGTTAAAAAAAGATCTAATTTAAAATTAAGTCTGGCCACACCTGTACAAACCATTGACTGAAGACAGCCCAGCTTTGGAGAAAATACCAGTGGTCCTCGACTTACAACCGTTCTGTCAGGTTCTGAAGGGTTAATGAAACCAGCCAAACACAGAAACGGTTTGTAAATGCAATTTGTATTCTTCCTTCGGCACGAACTGACCAACAAAGCACTAAGGCAGTGAATAAATTGTCAGAGCTGCCACCCGGCAATTAATCATGGATTGTTAGCAGGAGCTTTGTCGTTTCTTCGGTTTCTGGAGGTGGGATGGTGAGTCTTGGCAGCTGGCCCAGTCTTCTCCCCTGAATGGCAGCTCCATTTAGTGACCATTTGAAGTTACCATGGCATTGAAAAAGTGACTTATGACCATTTTTCACATTTATAACCACTGCAGCATTCCCACGGTCACATGATTTACATTCGGATGCTTGACCACTAACTCACTTTTATGACCGTTGCAGTATTCTGAGGTCATGTGATCCCCTTTTGCAACCTTCTGACAAGCAAAGTCAATGGGGAATCCAGATTCACTTAACAACCGTGTTACTAATTTAAGAACTGCAGTGATTCACTTAACAAACGTGGCAAGAAAAGTAGCGAGTAAAATGGGGCAAAACTCACTTAACAAACTTCTCATTTAGCAACATACATTTTGGGCTCAATTGGGGTGGTAAGTTGAGGACTACCGGTATATGTTAAAGTACAGGTACATTGTTGAGTTGGAATAAATATATACAGTTGATACTAAAAGCAACCTAAATTTGACATGCCAATAATGATCTCATTACTCATGTAAATTAGTTTTATCTGACTATTACTCTCACTAAAGGCTTGAATATTTTGGTAATTTCAAAAAACTCCAAAGTCTGTTTAATTATGGTAATAGAAAATCAAAGTCTGATATTTAACACATCATTTCCAAATATTGTAAAACATTCTGCAACCTCCACTTAAGAGTAACACAAGTTACTGCTTGTTTTAAACCGTGTGAAAATAGCTTAACTCTTGTTTGACGTCTAGAGAAGACTCTCTGCTTTTACCACTTTGCTACTAATAAAAAGTAATTATAAATGATTTAATTAAAATGCATGACTCATCAGTGGTCTAATTATTTAAGCAGCTAAGTACCACATGCCAGAAAGATTTTACTCTTTATTCTGTCTGCTTCCATTAAGCCTAAATAAATACAAAATACATAAATAAATTTGCCCAGTTAAGACCTACCTTTATGATTTTGTTAGTGTATTCCGGGTGATTTACTATTGGGATCTATTAAATGGAGGTGCAACCATCTTGATTATGTAAATGTTTCCTCTTATGGTTTTTCTTGACTGGGTACAGGTAGTCCAGTGATGGGTTTCCAATTTTTTTTAACTACCAGTTTGCTTGTGTGCACTCGTGCACTTGCGCATACACAGAAGTGTCTGGGTAGGTGGGCAGAGCCCCCTGCTGTCTCCACTACTGGTTCGCCCAATCTGGGCTGAACCAGCAGAAACCCATCTCTGAGGTAATCTTACGTTAACGACTGGTCATTCAGTACATTGATAATAGAATAGAATAACAGAGGCAAGTTTTTCCACCGATTAATTGTTCTAACTGCCAGGAAATTTCTCCTTAGTTCTAAGCTTCTTCTCTCCTTGATTAGTTTCCACTCGTTGCTTCTTATCCTGCCGTCAAGTGCTTTGGAGAATAGCTTGACTCCCTCTTCTTTGTGGCAACCCCTGAGATACTGGAACACTGCTATCATGTCTCCCCTAGTCCTTCTTTTCATCAAAATATACCCATTTCCAGCAACCGTTCCCTATATGTTTTAGCCTCCAGTCCCTTAATCATCTTTGTTGCTCTTCTCTGCACTCTTTCTAGAGTCTCCACATCTTTTTTACATTCTGGCGACCAAAACTGGATGCAGTATTCCAAGCATGCCCTTACCAAAGCATTATACAGTGGTAATAACACTTCGTGTGATCTTGATTCTATCCCTCTGTTTATGCAGCCTAGAACTGTGTTGGCTTTTTTGGCAGCTGCTGCACACGGCTGGCTCATATTTAAATGGTTGTCCGCTCTAAGATCAAATTGATTGTTGAAAGGCACAACCGACTGCCAAAAAGGTACATATGAATTTTGAAATTCTGATGGCCGCACACAAACATTTTCACAATCACATGTTTTGATTTCTGCCAAAAAACTAGTAGATGGGTAGATTGTGTCTGTTTAACCACTCCTGCAAAAAAGAATTGATGGAATCAGGTGTGGGGACTCATGACTCACAAACATAATTCTGGGCTTAATTAAAGTAATCATTCAAGGACTACCTGTATATATCTTGAGATCGTTTTACTGAATATCGTTCACCCGATATATTGTAAACCAGGGAGGGAGCTTAGCAAGAAGTTATCCATTTCATCCAAAATAATCACACAAATCCTCTTATTGGTTATGTTTAAATGTGGATGATATATTGTGTGTTTATAATGTGGAAAGTTACCAAATTTATATAGTATAGATAACTGAACTCTTATAAACATCCTGGGAAAAGTGAAGGATAGTTAAAATAATGTTGTATTTTCGTTTTACCAATAAAATCTTATTAAAATTTTAAAAAATAAAAAATAAAAAAAAATAATTCTCCAAATTTTGCAGTTTGCTAATTACTTCAGAGGAATCTGTAGAAAAAGTGCATATGGCCATGAAAATAATAAATGTAACTATTATCTTTCCCCTCTCCATCCATCCATCCCTCCCTCCCTCCCTCCCTCCCTCCCCCCCCTCTCTCTCTGGGTAGGTGTTATTCAACCACAATTACTAAAAAGAACTGATCATTGTGAAGTTTGCAGCAGGCGTGGATGGTGAAATTAAGCCCAACCTTTAAAAATCAAATCCTGAAAACGTATTTCATGAAGACGTTAATGAATCTAACTATTATATATCTCTCTCTTTTCTCTCTCTCTCTCTTCTCTTCTCTCTCTCTCTCTCTCTCTCCCCTGTCTCTCTTTTTTCTGTCTCTCTCCACTCTCTCTCTAAATATATATATTTTCTTGGTGCAACGTGCACAAAAGTTGATAATTTTAACTTCAGATGTAACCTCAAGTTTAATAAACAGAATATTCTCACAAACACAAGAAAGTGAAATTGATAGATTCATCCATAAAGATTGCCCTCATATGCATGCTCTTTCATTGTTTTTGTGTTTTAATATATGTTGCTTTAGTCTGAGGCGGTAAAGCTGAGAAATAAATTAGTATGTGAAACTGAGGTAGAAATGTCGTCTTGGCATGAGTTAGGTTCTACATCAAAAAACAAGCTGATATCTAAAACTTTCTCAGTTTGGCTGAATTCAACTTGATATAACAGGAACAAAGACATTTAAAGCAGGGTGGCTAAGGGTAAATAAGCATTAGATGCAAACATACATTCTAAAATTATGAAGAGTGACGGGAGAAATGGCAGGAAGACAAGATAATGCTGTCGCTATTGTAGCAAGCGCTAATAATAACTAGCATTTGGTTATGCAGAATAGCATAACAAAATGTGCTTTTTTTGGTGTATGGGTGGCATTGGGAATTAAAATAACTCTCGCAAGAATGAATTATTAGCAAAAAAAAATGGACATGGACCAATATCTCCTTTTTGGGAATAGGAGAAAAGAAAGGAAGGATAGAAGGTAGGAAGGAAGGAAGGAAGGAAGAAAGAAAGAAGGAAGGAAAGAAAGAAAGAAGGAAAGAAAGAAAGATTTGAGGCAAGGGACAGAAAGTTCCACCACAGGAGGGCAGTGGTGGCAATTTATGACACATGTGTCAAAGGTGACATGTCACAACATTTTGGGTGACATGCCTGCATTCACCAACATCCAATCACAACTTTTCTCAAAAGCAGTCCCTGCTCTTGCATGGTTTTTGGAGGCCACACAAGAACAGGCTGTGCTTTTGTGTGGTTTTTGGAAGCCAAAGGGGCTATGGAAGAGCATTTTCCAAAGCCCCTTCAAGAACGAAGGCCTTGTGAGACTTGGAGCAGGCTCGGGTAGGCTGTAGGGCCCTGTGAACAGAAAGAGAATGTCACCTGTAGATAAGAAACATGCAGCAGATCCCAGGGAGTGCTGGGCTATGGGGGCAATGGGGGCAATGACACCATTCCCCAAGGTTTCTATTGTGGCCCACCAGATTCGGACAGTGAGGAGGTTGGGGAGGAACATGGGCCAGTCCTGGAGTCTGGGGAAGGCTCTGATGAGGGCTCTGTGCTGGAAACAGAGAGGGGACCAGAGCCGTATTCTAGTTATCAGATGCCTTCAGAGTCAGACATCAGTGAGTGTTCCCAGTGTGTGCATGTACAGAGTTGCCAGATGAAGGGAACAGCTAAGGAACAAGGGTCAACTTGGGAGTAAGGCCACAGGTAGATGGTGATGGCCCCTCGCATAGGGAATAAAAGAGGAGCGAAAGGGGAGAGGTGTTTGCAGGAGACAATTGGTTCATTCCTGCATTCTTGCAAAGTATTACGGTGTCTGAAAGATACTGTCCTGGCCACTCTCCAAGCCAGTAGTAGGTTGCAGGTGGTACGTACCGGGACGAGAACAACGGAGCACCAGATACCATTCTGGTACAGTGCTCCAGAGTGCCCACCCACCCGCCCGAGCTCCTTACTGGTCTTTTAAGTCTTTGGCGCTTCCGTGCATATGCACGGCATGTAGAATGCCTGCGTGACACTCTGCTGAGCAGCTGGAGCATCGCAGAGGCTCATGGAGGCACTAAGATCCATGTGGATGCCGCCGGGCACGTTCCAACTGTACCAGTTGCAATGGGATCCGGAACCCATCACTGCTCCAAGCCTGATAAAGGTCGGTAATTGTGAACCACCTTGATAGACTGTGGGAAAGGAAAGACTTTGCTGGAGAGGAATTCACCGTAAATTAAATAAAAGGGGTTTATCGGGATAAGGACTTGGCTTCATGCTGCTGGGGAAGCCTCGGTCAGAGCAGTTTCCATACTTTGGAGAACAGCATAAGGTGGCCTTTTTGAATGGCAGTTCTGGTGCTAGAATACAGCTGTATTTCAGGTCCAGCCTTGACACCATTGCCGAATGCCACTGTTCAGGGTGACCTAGATAGGGGCAGAGGGATAGAAAATTGTTTCTCTTTTATTTAAATTAAATTAGCTATTTTCTGAACGTTTGACACGCTGAGTCCAAAAGATTTGCCCTCACTAGAGAATAGCATAGAACAGTGATGGCTAACCTTTTTGGCCTCGTGTGCCGAAAGCGCATGTACGTGAGACTGCCCATGTGCATGTGCCTACACCCATCATGCCATGTGTGACCCCCGCTCACATGCCCCACTCCCCTGTGCATGGGCATGTGACCCCCATGCTCCCTTACCCACCCACCCGTGCATGCATGTGTGACCCTCCTCACATCCTGTTTTGCGCCTATCAGGCCTCCCTGCAGCCTCCTGGGACCAAACATGGGGCGTGGCAGAAACCCGAAAATCACCTGGCTGGAGGGAGGCGGAGCTGAGCTGGCGCAAAGGCTCACATGCCCATAGAGAGGGCTCTATGTACTGTCTGTGGCACATGTACTATAGGTTCGCCATCACAGGCCTAGAAAGATAGGAGGAGGAACCATTACCAAGTTGCCGGTCAGATAAGAGGGGCTTGAACCTGAGAATAAGTTCAGAAAACATCTCAGACAAGCTCCTCCCACATGAAGATAAAACGAGAGAGGGGGATATCCATTGCAAGATTCTCTTACTATAGATGTTACAATCAAAATAGTTCCTGATTTATATGCCATTGTTCTCTTAGTCGAGTCTAGAACATAGAATAATATGGTTGGAAGGGATATTGGAGGTATCCTAGTCCAGTGTTTTTCAACCTTTTTTGTGCAAAGGAACACTTTTTTCATGAAAAAAATCACGAGGCACACCACCATTAGAAAATGTTTAAAAAAATTAACTCTGTGCCTATATTGACTATATATAAAGTAATTTTCCCACGGCACACCTTACACTATGTCACGGCACACTAGTGTGCCGCGGCACAGTGGTTGAAAAACACTGTCCTAGTCTAACCTCCTGCTTATACCAATCCAGACAAATGGCTGACTGATGATCTTTTCTTAAAAACCTCAAGTGGTGGAGCACCCACAATTTCTGGAGGCAAGCTGTTCCACTGATTAATTGTTCTCACTGTCAGGAAATTTTTACTTAGTTCTAGATTAGATCTCTGCTAATGAACTCATAACCATTACTTCTTGTACTGGCCCTACGTCAGTGGTGGGTTTCAAAAAATTTTAGAACCTCTTTTGTAGGTGTAGCCTGCTTTGTGGGAGTGGCTTGCCAGCCATGTGACCAGCTGGGAGTGGCTTGCCAGACATGTGACTGGGTGGGCGTGGCCAACTTGTAAAATGTGTTGAAACTCACTTAATTACGCTCTTGCTTAGCAACCAAAATGTTGGCTCAGGAACTCTGGCATTGAAGTGTGCAAGTCTTAAAGCTGTCAAGTTACAGGACCCTTGCACCCCTAACCCTTTAGAAAAAACCCCCAAGGGTGTTCAAACTTGACAGCTTTAAGACTTGTGGACTTCAACTCCCAGAATTCCTCCTCTCGCTCTTCAACTTGATGATGTGCGGACGGATGGGGGGAGGGAGCTGGAACCGGATCTAAACAGCACTGTAGATTTGTGGAACCTCTTCTAGAGGTTAGAAGTGGCAGGAACCCACCGCTGCCCTAGGTGCTTTTGAGAATAGGTCTATCCCTTCTTTTCTATGATAGGCTTTCAAATATTGGAAGACGGCTATATCATGCCTAATTCTTCTCTTTGTAAACTAGACATACCCAATTTCTTCAATTGTTCATCATATGTTTTAGTCTCCAGGTGCCCGATCCTCTTTGTTGCAGTTCTCTGGATTCTCCCAAAATCTTTTTTTGTATCACAGTACTCAGAATTGATCTACCTTGGTTGACACTCTGATTCTTGAAAATTGTACAAATGAAAAGAACAAATGAAAGACAAAGCTAAATAAAATAAAAAATAAAAAGCTTGGCTGGTAGGCCCCACAATGTGGGATGAACAGAAGGCCTGGGTGCTTTAGGTAAATAATTTTTTTCTGAAATACCATTTTTTCTGTGCCAAAACCAACCACAGTCCTTCTCACCCATCACAAACCTGTTAAGAGAAATGTCAATTAACATCAACTATGCTAAGAACATTACATTACATATTTGATTGATTGCTAACTGAACACTGGACATTATACCAAGGTGTTACAAACTGATAATGTAAGACTGTGTTCCACAACCTTTCTGGGTGGGCGGCCCAGCACGATGGGGAGGTGGGGGAGAAGGAAGGGCTCTGTGTGAGAGGCCGGTGCATGTGCGTGCGCACACAACTTCAAATCTCAACCAACAAATTACACATTGGCAAAAAAAAAATGAAAACACAAAATACAAGCTGGGTGGACACGACCTTCTAGACGACCCTCACTTTGTCAAGGACCTTGGCGTACTCATAGCAGTTAGACTTAGCAATAGCAGTTAGACTTATATACCGCTTCATAGGGCTTTCAGCCCTCTCTAAGCGGTTTACAGAGTCAGCATATTGCCCCCAACAACAATCCAGGTCCTCATTTTACCCACCTTGGAAGGATGGAAGGCTGAGTCAACCCTGAGCCCTTGAGATTTGAACAGCCGAACTGCAGAACTGCAGTCAGTTGAAGTAGCCTGCAGTGCTGCATTTAACCACTGTGCCACCTCGGCTCTGTTTATCATATCATATCATTAGATATGATCATTAGGTCATATCTAATGATCTAAGTGCGAGAGCCCACTGTAATAACATTGGCAAAAAGGCATTAAGAGTTGTTAACCTAATCATGTGAGGCTTCTTCTCCGTTAACATTGTACTGCTAATCAGAGCATACAAAGCATTTGCCAGACCAATTCTTGGATACAGTTCATTTGTCTGGAACCCGCACTTCATATCAGACATTAATACAATCAAGTGAGTCCAGAGATAATTCACGAGTAGAGTCCTCCACTCCTCTGCTCGCAACAGAATCCCTTATGCCATCAGACTTGAAATTTTGGGCTCAGACAACTTAGAACTACACCGCCTTCGGTCTGACCTAAGTGCAGTACACAAAATTATCTGCTACAATGTCCTCCCTGTCAATGACTACTTCAGCTTCAACCACAACAATACATGAGCACACAACAGATACAAACTCAAGGTAAACTGCTCCAAACTCGATTGCAGAAAATACAACTTCAGCAATAGAGTGGTCAACACCTGGAATGCACTACCTGACTCTGTGGTTTCCTCCCTAAACTCCCATAACTTTAATCTTAAACAGTAGTCGACCTCACCCCATTTCACAGAGGTCTGTAAGGGGCATGCATAAACGCACCAACATGCCTACCGTCCCTGTCCTAATGTTCCCTTTTATTTGTATCCATCCAAAATTATGTTTATGCATATATGTTATCTAATACATGCTTGATGAAATAAATAAAACAAAAATTAATGTGAGTGGTGGGTATGTGTGCCCACCGCTTGCACAAGTGGGGCTGCAAGTGCCAGCACCCAGTGCTCGTAAGGGTTAGGCTGTGCACATGAGCTGGTCCACCGCTCAAAGAGCCCAGTTGCAAATCGGATACAGCTGGGTAGTGGACTGTGGTCCATAGTTTGGGGACCCCTGATGTAAGACCTAGCCAGTATAAAGTAATAAAACAAAAAGCAACATGAAAATAGAGCAGATAACCCAATAATAAAACCAAGAGCAAAACTAGTTTTAAAAGAAGTCTAAAATGTTTAAAATTGAGTCTAAAGGTTGCAGTTAAGGAAGATCATGAAATAGGGACTGATGAATTCAACTCAGGAGGGAATATTGAAGAAGCTCTTCTGGTTGGATTGGATTGGCCTGCCTTGCCTCATTAAACAGAAACATCTGAGTAAAAATGTCAAATGAGAATTATAGTTTCCAGGTATTGGATAGCAGATAGATTTACTCAGTGGAGAGAAAAAAAACACTAAAAGTAGAACGTTTTTTGAGAATTGTGCTTGCATGAAATATAAGGTAAAGATAAAGATTCTCCTAGTACATATGTGCTAATCATTTCCAACTCTAGGGGGCAGTCTTCATCTCCGTTTCAAAGCCAAAGAGCCAACGCTGTCTGAAGACGTCTCCGTGGTCATGTGACTGGAATGACTAAATGCCGAAGGCGCATGGAATGCTATTATCTTCTCACCAAAGGTGGTCTCTATTTTTCTACTTGCATTTTTACATGCTTTCGAACTGCTAGGTTGGCAGAATCTGGGATAAGTAATGGGATCTCACTAGGGATTCGAACCGCCGAACTGCCAACCTTTCTGATTGATAATCTCAGCAGTCCCTGAGCCACTGCGTCCCTATCCTACAGATAGCATGACTGGCTGAAGAATCCTGGGAGTTTAAGTCCACAAGTCTTAAAGTTGCTAAATTTGGAGACCCCGTGATCTAGTAGCCACCTCCATTAACCATATTAGAGATTTATTTGCAAGAATAGAATTAATTCAGAAAAACACCACAAAGCAATAGACCTTTTTTTCCACTTACCAGAGCCATAATATGCATTCTCTTTCAGCTAAACATTAGCTGTAGCTAAATATTGTAGCTACAGTCCCTACTTACCAACAGAAAGTTTTATTGTACATTATGGTGGAGATGAACAGGTTTAGGTTTAGGTTTATGGTTTTATTGGGATTTATATGCCGCCCTTTTCCCTGAGGGGACTCAGGGCGGCTTACAACCACAGGGGAGGGGAAGTGCAAGGTCAAAACAAACACTTTGTGAACAAAAGAAAAATAATAAAACACAACTTTCATTCAGCAATCAAACACTCGGGCGGGTAATTGGAAGCCTATCCCCAGGCCTGCTGGGAGAGCCAGATCTTGAGGGCTGCGCGGAAGGTCTGGATCGTGGTGAGGGTGCGGATCTCCATGGGGAGCTCGTTCCATAGGGTCGGGGCAGCAACAGAAAAGGCTCTCCTCCGTGTGGTCGCCAGTCGACATTGACTGGCAGATGGAATTCGGAGGAGGCCCAGTCTGTGCGATCTGATTGGTCGATTTAGGGAGGTAATCGGCAGAAGGCGGTCTCTCAAGTACCCAGATCCACTACCATGGAGTGCTTTAAAGATGGTCATCATTATCCTGAAGCGCACCCGGAGACCAACAGGCAGCCAGTGCAGCTCGCGGAGGACAGGTGTAACGTGGGCGAACCGAGGTGCGCCCACTATCACTCGCGCGGCTGCATTTTGGACTAGCTGTAGTCGCCGGATGCACTTCAGGGGCAACCCCATGTAGAGCCCATTGCAGTATTCCAGTCTAGAGATCACAAGGGCTCGAGTGACTGTTGTGAGGGCCCCCCGATCTAGGTAGGGCCGCAACTGGCGGACCAGGCGAACCTGGGCAAATGCCCCCCTGGTCACAGCTGACAGCTGATGGTCAAACATTGTTTTTATAAACCTTCTTTCTAAACCTTTTGATTAATCCTCCCCCCCCCCCATTTCCCACAAATACCTATTTGAATCGAGTTCATTGGTCAAGGCTAATGAAGGCAATTACTGAGGGATTTTGACTTCTGAGGGAAAATAAATTCAGGCAGATAATGCTGTTATTGATCTATTTTTAATCCCTTTTCAACAGTTTTCTCTTTTAAAAAAAAATAACTTTTGGTTTTAGAAGTAGAGTTTATAGGAATCATTCGCAGCAAAAGAAAACAGGGCAAAAATATGGAAACTAATTCGTTTTAATCCAAGGGAAGGCTGATAATCCAATTTATTGGACTTTGAATTGTGTCAGCTAAATTAACTTTATTAGCTGCTTAGAAACACAGCCTATCAGCTCAACAAGGAGTTAGAAATACCAGTCAAAATATTGAGTGGCTACTCATATAATACTTTAATTTTAATATTTATTTATTATGTATTACTCACACTTATATGGCCATCTATTTCATACAAGGTGATTTTGGATAACATAAACTTAATATATAGCTTAATTCCTTCCTTCCTTCCTTCCTTCCTTCCTTCCTTCCTTCCTTCCTTCCTTCCTTCCTTCCCATTTTTTTTTAGCAGTGAGGTTATTCAAATAGAAATAAGACAAGTGGTGGGAAATGGTCAATAGCCAGACTAGTATATATTTTTCAAAGTCAGCTGTAGAGATTTTGCTCAAATCATTTGAATAGCTATAAAATTCTTCCCCAAACTCTCTCCCATGCTTTACAGGAAGGAAGTAGTGGAAAAATATAATACATAAATCTCCACAGAATGCCCCTATCCATTCCATTTAATGCAGGGCTTCCCAACCTTGGAAACTTTAAGACATGTGGACTTCAACTCCCAGAATTCACCAGCCAGTTCCATGTGACTTAAAGTTGCCAAAGTTGGGAAACCCTGATCTAATGCAAGTCTACCCTTCCCAAACCTAATGTTAAGCATGGATAAATCGGGAAGACCAAGCAGTTCAAATGAATATAAAAGTTTATTGCAAGTTTATGCTCTCTACAAGAATCAGAACTACTAAGGGTCAAAACAAATTGCTAGTAAATAAGAGTCAATGGAATTCAAGATGGTCTGGATTAGGATCTCTTGTAGGTATGAAGTAACTGAAGACTGATGACATGCTTGACCCTTCCCTTAGGCTCAGACTGGTCACCTCCTACACTTCTGTCCTACAGATTTGCTGTATTTCTTATCTCCTAGGCCAGGGGTTTGCAACCCCCGGCTCTGGAGCCGCATGTGGCTCTTTCATCCCTCTGCTGTGGCTCCCTGTGGCTGGTCGGCTCCACAATTGATAGGGCTTTTGGTTAGGACAGGTAGAGGGAAAAGGTTGCCACACTAGGAGGAGACTATGATGGGGGAACTGGACTTCCAGTCGGCAGAGGAAAAAGGAGACCGTGCTAGGAGGAGACTCGGGGGGTGGGGTGGACTGGACTTCCAGTCTGCTCCAGAATTGAATGGGTAGCTTCTGGTTAGGACCTTTGTGGCTCTTTGAGTGTTTAAGGTTGCTGACCCCTGCCCTAGACCACATGAACTACAACCACGAAGCTATACTAATTAATGCAATTTATGTTCAAGACCACTGGTAGACTGTGGGGAAAACAATAGTACACTGTGATCTAACAGTACAATTAAAGCATATCTGGAAATCTTGCTTTGTATCTGAACAGCTTGGTACTTAATTTTTTTTCTTATTCTATAACACTGGCAGATTCCTTTTCTAACATCACCTTACTTGAATTCTTTGCTTTGATATTTCAGTGTTGTAACAGGTCCTGTGATCATCTTCCATTCACATTTCTGTAACAATATCACTCAAGATGGTGCAATAGCTTTTATAAGTTTCTTAAGGCAGCCAGTTTGGTATAAAGGTTCAGGCATTGGGCTTGGAATAAAAAAAATATGAATTCTAACCCCTTAAGTAAGAGTCAATGTGGTTTCCTCTCTCTAATTTTACATTCAAGTAAACTGGGGAGAAGTTTGTCTAAGACATTTCCTTAATCTATTTTCTTGGTCTGGGCTCAAACCATGTTATCTGACAGTATTTCCTTCTGTCCTTCAGGGCCATTCTCTATGTCCTTTACAAGGTCAACTCTAGTAGGACTCATGGTGGCCCCATCCATGCCTTAATTTTCATCATGTGATTAGAATTGTGAAAACCAGGATAAGGCAGACTTACACCCCATGGTCTACCTCAACCATACATTACTAGCTTTCAAATCTAATAAGGCAGGTGGAAGCCTGCCTTATGTGTACACCCATATATAGTGTGGTTTGAACCTTGCCAAATCATTTTGGGTTGCCCGCCTAGTCTTGCTGCATTTTCCTTTCCTGTCATACTATTGTGACTGGAGTGGTGTGTGAAAGAGACTCCAACCCAATTGACACAAAACATAATGCCTGCACTAGGCAAAGGAAGTCAGGGTTCTGACCTAGGCTTCCCAAGAGCATGAAGCAAACTCCTGGTCCCGACAAAAAACCCTTTTATTAATTTACGGTGAATTCTGCTCATTCACATCCAGTAAAGTCTTTCAAGGGAGGATTTACAGTCACAGACCTTATCTGGCTTGGAGAACGGCCAGGCCGATATTTGCAAAACTTGGCAAGGAGTCTCAGAGAGTCACTAGCCAATTAAGCAAACTAATTGTCTCCTGCAAACTCCACCCCCTTTCGCTCCTCTTTTATTTCCTCTGGGAGGGGCCATTCCTCTTCCACCTGTGGCCTTACTCCCAAGTTGACCCCTGTTCTTTAGCTGTTCCCTTTGTCTGGCAAATCTGCGCATGCGCACACTGGGAACAGCTCACTGATGTCTGACTCTGAAGGCATCTGATAACTGTCAGACGGCTCTGGTTTCCTCTCTGCCTCTAACACAGAGTCCTCATCAGAGCCTTCCCCAAACTCCAGGACTGGCCCATGTTCTTCCCCAACCTCTTCACTGTCCGAATCTGCTGCCAGCTCTGCTGGCCACAGGCAGGCCACAGCAGTCAATCTCAGAAGAGGCAGGGTGATCAGAGAAGCCAAAAATGCCACTGTTGATAACATGGCAGGTAAGCAGTATCGGTATATTAAAATATAAGCACTCCCAGCGCGTGGAATTGAGCACAGCAGGGTGTCCCTCCAGGTAGCTTATAGGCCTACTGTTTTTATTATCTAGTATCAGTAAGGAAATCAATGCTTGACTACATTTATGGGGCCATTTAGAACTTCAAAGCTGGCATTTCTGCTCCAGAAGAGGCGATTAAAAGGCTCACCCACCAATGTCGTTCTGTGGATTAGCATCCCCTTTTTCCCGAGCTATGTTCCCTGATGGTGCTTTGTAGGCAAAGGGTAAGTATTCAGAGCAGCGTTCAATATTCTTTGGGGTGTGATTGGTGACACTAGCGCAAAAAAAAAAATGAGCCTTCTGAGATCGCTCCCAGTCGAAAAGCAGAAGAGAAGGCAACAAAAACGTTCATGCTTAAGGTCTTTTTCTAGGTCTGCGTGGGAAAAAAGAGGCTCTCCATAGACACTTTTCCCAAGAGGAATGGATTTTGCTTCAGATTTATAGCATCGTATGGCATCCCTCTGCCACAAGAGCTAGGCTGAATTTACGGTGCCAATTCGCAGGTCCGTTATAAAAATGCAGGCCTCATTCAGGTTTGGCTCGAACCCTAATGACTTTATTGACAGTTTGCAGAAATGATTGATCATGGCTGTAGGATCCAATCTGAGTCGGTCACTAACCTTTCCAGCTTCTGCTAGAACCCATCACCAGGGAACTTATAAAGAACGGTTGCTGGAATTGGGTATGTCTAGTTTAATGAAAAGAAGGACGAAGGGTGACGTGATTGTGGTGTTCCAATATCTCAGGGGCTGCCACAAAGAAGAGGGAGTCAAGCTATTCTCCAAAGCACCTGAAGGCAGAACAAGAAGCAATGGGTGGAAACTAATCAAGGAGAGAAACAACCTAGAACTGAGGAGAAATTTCCTAACAGTGAGAATAATTAACCAATGAAACGGCTGGCCTTCGGAAGTTGTGGGTGCTGCATCACTGGGAGCTTTTAAGAAAGCACTGGACAGCCACTTATCTGAAATGACCAAGCAGGGGGTTGGACTAGAAGACCTCCAAGGTCCCTTCCAACTCTGTTATTCTGTTAAGACAGCTGTGGAATCACATTGGGCCACATTTGCCTGATAAATGTGCACTCTAAAACAAGGAAGCCTGGAATTCCACCCCAAGATATTTCCAAGTACCTACCTGTTTTATGGAGATCCCATCAGTTTGCCATTTATGTAATCCACCATTGTGTCATGCAAACATGAGCACTTTGGTTTTTTGAAAATTTACTATAAGCTGTTCTTTTTTAGGCAGTGCTCTTCTCATTCCCACCAGGGAGACAGACAAAATTACTACATTGTTATTGTGGCGTGTCAGTGGCCAGCAGAGCTGGCAACAGATTTAAACAGTGAGGAGGTTGGGGAGGAACATGGGCCAGTAGTGGAGTCCGGGGAAGGCTCTGATGAGGGCTCTGTGTCGGAGGCAGAGATGGGGCCAGGGCCGTCTGACAGTTATCAGTCAGACAGTTATCAGCCTTCAGTCAGACATCAGTGAGGCAGACAAACAACTGGAGCCTGTTCCCTGTGTGTGCATGCACAGAGTTGCCAGATGAAGGGAACAGCTAAAGAACAGGGGTTGACTTGGGAGTAAGGCCACAGTGGATGATGAATGGCCCCTCCCAGAGGAAATAAAAAAGGAGGGAAAGGGGAGTGGAGTTTTCAGGAGACAATTAGTTCGCTTAATTGGTTCGTGATCTCCGAGACTCCTTGCCAAATTTTGCAGATATCGGCCTGTCAACTCTCCAAGCCAAACCAAGTCTGTGACTGTAAAGACTTTGTTGGATGTGAATGAGCAGAATTCACAGTAAATTAATAAAAGAGGTTTTTGTCGGGACAAGACAAATGCTCTTGGGAAACCTAGATCAGAACAATCGTCTGCATATAGCAAGGATGGAATTGCACAATTTGCTAACGTTGGAGAGTGCTGATTAAGAAGATGAGGGAGCCTGAATTACTGAATTGACGTTCACATTTGAAACACAGGGAATGGAATATAACGTTGTCTTACCCCTCTTTTGATGGAGACAGCTCAAGAAAGGTCTCCCCGCGGGGAACAGCTGCCTCTCAGTGAAGTGCTAAAATAGAGTCTGGATAAGAAGGAACAATCTTTTATCCGTTGAAGGCTCCTGAAGTTTTTGTCATAGCCTCTCGCTTGGAATCAGATAAAAGCTGATTTGAAATCCACAAAGGCTGCAAAAGCGGAGCCTTTGAGGCTTGAAGTGATTTTTTTCAACTAAAAGTCGCAAGAGCAGATAGTGGTCGAACGGTCTTCTCTAAATCTTGCCTGTTTTTCCGCAAAGAATATTTTTGCTTTGGACCTGGTGCAAGAGTTTTAAAGATCTTTAGCCTATAACAGAGATGGCTAACATTTTTGCCATTGTGTGCCAAAAGCAAGGGGAGCGCGGTGTTTGTGTATGCATGCTCGTGCTCTCCTCCCGTGTATGCATGTGCTCACCCCATATGTATGCACGTGTGACCCTCCCCGTGCATGCATACGCGACTTTCCCCCACCTGCTTTTGGCATGTGATGGCACGGTGGATCCATTTTTCAGCTTTCCCAGGCTCCAGAGGCTTTCTAGGAGCCTAGGGAGGGCGGAACGGCCTCCCCCACCTACCCACAGGCCCTCCGGAGGCCGGAAATGGCCTGTTTTCCAACTTCTGGTTTGTGTGTTGGGCTGTTTTTTGTCATAAAGCCTCTGGAGGGAGAAAAATGGCCAAAAATGAAGGCCAAAATCAGCTGGCCAGCATGCGCATGTGCGCTGAAGCTGACAGGGCAACACCTCGCGTGCCCTAAGAAATGGCTCCATGTGCCATCTGTGGCACACGTGCCATAGGTTTGCCATCATCACAGGCCTATAATTTGCTTATTGTATTAAAAGCAAGCTAATTGGTCGATGGTTGGCAGGGATCAGTCTATTTCCTGTATTCTTACAGACAGGACTAACTATATAGGACCTGTATATTTCACGAGTGAAAAAGTGGGCTGTAAAAATATCTACTGACCTCTCACATCCTGGACATAAATTGTTTCAACTTCTACCCTCAAAACGACACCATAGAGTTTTTTCCTGAATGCCATCACTCTGCTAAACAAATAATTCCCTCAACACTGTCAAACTATTTACTAAGGCTGAATTACTATTACTATTAGTCTTCTCATCGTTCCTATCACCCATCTCCTCCCACTTATGACTGCAGGACTATAACTTTGTTGCTTGTATCCTTACGATTTATATCGATTGTTTCCTAGTATGATTTGATTGCTTATTTATACCCTATGACTATTATTAAGTGTTGTAACTTATGTTTCTTGACAAATGTATATTTTTTTTCATGTACACTAAGAGCATATGCACCAAAGACAAATTCCTTGTGTGTCCAATCACACTTGGCCAATAAAGAATTCTATTCTATTCTATTCTGCTCTGCTCTGCTCTCCTCCACTTCACTCCCCTGCACTCCATTCCATTCCATTCCACGTTTTCTATTCTATTCTATTCTATTCTATTCTATTCTATTGCCTCATTCCATTCAGATGGGAAAAAAATTGCAGCCAGCACTAGGTGCCACCAATCCTTATTTACTTTTTTTTATTAGCAACTCTGAAGGAAGGAAATTGCCTCCAGAAGCTTTCACAGTTTTCAATTGCACAATGAGATCCATAGCCTTGGCCAGACAGGTAATCCTTGATTTATGACTGCAATTGCAGCTGAAATTTCTGTTACTGAGCAAAGTGATTGTTAAGTAACCCAATTCTATGAGGGTTTTTTTTTGTGCAATGGTTAGTAAATCTCTGCAGTTGTTGAATGAACTAAGTGGTCATTAAGTGAATTTGGTTCCTCCCCCTTCCTTGGCTTTGATTTTCAGAAGACAGCTGAAGGTTTTAAACAATGATCACATGATCTTGGGAAGCTGCAGTGCTCATAATTACATACTGCCAATTGCCAAGAGCCCAAATTTTGATCACATGACCCTAAAGATGCTGTAAACACTTAAGTGCATGAGTTGGTTGCATGTCTCTTTTTTCACTTTCATTGTAACTTCAAACAGTCACTAAATGAATAGTTGTAAGCCAAGGACTACTGTTCTTATCCAGGCTTCCTTAGAAAGCAAAAGCAAAGTCTTAGTCTGAACAAAACCTCTTTTATTTGCATAACTGTGAATTCCTTTCATTCACAGTCAGCAAGGCTTATCAAACAGTCTTTCAAAGGAATGTTTATCCACACGCACCTTATCTCATTAGGAGCACTACCAGATAACTAGTGTCCAAACACAGGGCAAAGCAAACCTTGGCACAGAGTTTCTCACAAACAGAACTTTCTAGACCGATGAACGAATTGTTTCCCGCAGAAGCCCACTCCCCGTTTGTTCCTCTATTGTTTCCCATGGGAGGGGCCAATCACCTCCAAGGTGTGGGTTTACTCTTGAGTCGACCCTGCTTTCTTAGTTGTCTTCTGGCAGCTCTGTGCATGCGCACACTGGGAACAGGCTCCAGCTGTTGTTCTGCCTCGCTGCTGTCTAACTCCCTCTCTGCCTCCAACGCAGATCCCTCATCAGAGCCTTCCCAGATACTAGGATTGGCCCCTGTTCCTCCCCAGCCTCCTCATTGTCCGAATCTGCTGCCAGTACCGCAGGCCGGCAAAGGCCCACAACAACACACAGAAGTCCATTTGGGAGAAGTCACCATTTAGTGGGGAACCCCCACTAGATTATTTAACGGTTCTGATTAAAAATCTTCCAAAATAAACTCTCCCAAATACCTGCAGGTATTTGGCAGATGTGATTACCCGAAGGAGAGCAGTTAACCATTCAGATTTCTTAAGCTTAGCTGCTGCAATTAATCTCCCCCGTCCTCTCTGAGCACTTCTTCCTTCTTAGATTTTATAAGTGCTTTATAAAACATCTCATGCTCTCTGAGTGATTGAAAGGAACCTAATGAGTTGTCAGATGGAAAAGGAGATACTGCAGTAGAGAAGGGCCTTATTTTTATTTTATTTTTTTGCTTTATCACCATTTGTGTCAAAACCAAAGTTTTGATCGCAGAGGAAGAGGGCTAGAGCTAATTGATGAAACTCTAGATAGTGGGGCCTGGAGAGAAAGTGGATAATGGACTGCTAATGCGATAATATTGGTTCAGAAAAGTCTGCAGAACAAACCTGGGAGTGGACTTGAAGGAGCGGCAGAAGATTTTTGAGTAGCAAAAAAGGAACTGCTATAATCTAAGACAGTGTTGCTTGAACTTGGCGACTTTAAGATGTGTGGACCTCAATTCCCAGAATTCCCCAGGCAGCCAAGCTTGAGAAACACTGAGCTAAGATCTCTCTGTAAGATTGCAGCTTATTCCAAATGGCCTCCCATTCCTTTCCTTGGATCCTGGATAAAACACACTGTCAGTCTCTGCTTCACTTACTTGCTATTGGCTGCCATGGAAACAGGGAGGGTGGGGCATGGTATTTGGGATGGGAATAAATGGTACAGGAGATGATATGGGAAAGGGAGTTTTCTTCTCACCATCTTCTACACATGCTGGTGGCCAGTGTTTGGAGCTGGTCAAGGTCAACCGTCCTGCATACCAACATGATGATGCCTTTTGGAGATGTAATCCACCCGACACTTAAGGGAGTTGCAGATTGGACACCGGGGCGGGATCGTTGGAGGGAGGGGGTTGGGTTATCATTTGATATGTACTTGTTTGCACCTTTCTGGCTCAGATCTTGCTTTACTTTCGCTGCTATCTTTTCATAGCCAGTAAAAATATTTTAATTCCACAATGGAGTTGGGAGTTTTCTTTCTTGGTTATTGATGGAGGCATGCCCGACACACACCAAAGCTGTTCAACCCTATGTGAATCCCAAGGTCATCCAGCTGCTTGTTTTCATGATGCTCTAGAAAGTTAGCACCAGTAGCAGATTAAGGCTCACTGGTGCCCTGAGCACTGTCAAATCTTGGTGTGTTCCCCCCCACACACACACACTTTTGTACATACTGTACAAATCTTCATTGGTGTTTTCTTTCTTTCTCAACTTTGTGGTGGTTTCTCAACTCCTTGGGCCTAGTGCCCTAAGCAAGTGCTTAGTCTGCTTAATGGTTAACACACCACTGGTTAGCACCTACCATCATCCTGGAAGAATGAAATATTTTGAGGAATATAAAAAAGGCAGGATATTGTATTTTCCTAAATGAGAAATGGAGAACCATTTTTTTTTAGAGGCAGGAAACAGACTCAGTCTTTCTGAATAACCCCAGAAAATACTGAGGAGCAGTGGTGGGTTGCAGGTGGTACACCCCGGTACGGGCATACTGGCGCCTGCCCGGAGCACCGGATACCATTCCAGTATGGTGCTCCAGAGGGCCCATCTGCCCGTCTGAGCTCCTTATCAGTCTTTTAACTCTTCGGCACTTCTGCACACGGTTCCACCACAAAATCGCGGAGGACAAAATCGCGCTCGACGAAAGCGCGCATTTGACGTCATCACAGCGCAACGAAAACATCGCGCTGTGATCGAAAAATGTAAAAATAAAGCTAAAACCTTCCCCTAACCCCCCCAAACCTAACCCTAAACCCAACCCTAAACCTAACCCTTAACCTAACCCTAAATCTAACCCTAAACCTAACCGTTAACGTAACGAAAAACCTAACGCTAACCCTTAACCTAATGCTAAACCTAACGCTAACGCTCTAAACCTGACCCTAACCCTTAACTTAACCCTAACCCTTAACCTAACCCTTACCTTTATGTGAATCGGCCTGCTTTAATTTTAATTTTATTTCAATTTTTAATTTTTTTCGTCGCGCTGTGATGACATCACATGCGCGCTTTCGTCGAGCGCGATTTTGTCCTCCGCACTTTTGACGGGTCACGTCCGCGCACACCACATACAGCGCCTGAGTGATGCTCCTCTGAGCAACTGGAGCATCTCAGAGGCTTGTGGAAGCAGTAAGATGCATGTGCGCACTGCGCATATCCATGTGGACAACGCTGGGCCTGTTCCAACTGTACCGGTTGGAATGGGATCTGGAACCCACCACTGCTGAAGAGGCAACTTGCAGAAATGTAGATTAGGTAGTCCATGCAAGACAGGATATTTTGAAACTCCCTGCAGCAAAGTCTGAATGAAGGTAGAATGGTAGGATTAGCCCCTCACTCAAGATCCAGCACAGGACAAAGCGATTAAGCCACAATGGAATTGTCCAACACCCTTTCAGAGCAGAACGTCAACCGAACGTAGCTCAGATGAACACCTAGGATTGGCGTTTCCTCTTTTGCCTATAGAGCCAGCTATGACCCCTACATAACTCCTATGTGGCCCCACAGGAATCTGACAAAAGCCAATAGAATACATGTTCTTGCACAGGAACAGGAAGCTCAAGTGCAAAGCTCAAATAAGGTACAACCTCCCCCACTATTCTCAACTCCATTTTGGTAAGCTTCCCAGAACCATAAACCCATGTGGTTCTACTTCATCAATAAACCATCTTTCCAATCACCCTCCATGTTTCCAGTGTCTTTCAGTCAACTTGGAACAGAACCAGATGGATGTTTCTTCCTCTTTAACACTCTTCTTCCATATTTTAGTGTTTCTCCTCCAAGTCTCACCCAGCATCCATTAAACTTTCTTCTCAGTCTATTTAATGCTTACCAGACTACCTTTCTCTGAATAGGAGAACAGAATATAGAGACAGTCCTCCACTTATGACCACAATTGAGCCTAACCTTTCTGTTGCTAAGGGGGACAGTTGTGAAGTGAATTTTGCCCCACTTTACAACCTTTGTTGCCACAGTTGTTAAGAGAATCACTGCAGTTGTTAAGTTAGAAACAC